>NW_007769267.1:5223-6076 GCF_000696425.1 Galeopterus variegatus | reverse complement strand
TTTTGAATTATATATGTGTGTGAAGCTGGATTTTCTTCATGTCCTTCAACCAAAAAGACAGATTGTGGTATATTGAATACAGAAGCAGATATGAAAATCCAACTGTCTTCTATTAAATTAGACATTAAAGAAATTTATAAAAATTATTTAAAAAGTCACTATTTATTGTTTTGAACAATAAATTATTTCATAAAAATGTTACTTACGTTAATGTGTGATGAGTTTAACATTGTTATTATAAAAATAAATTAATAAATAATTTTAGAACTTCTTACTTTTAATTTACAAACTCAGTAACTGTTGATAGATATAGTTCATGTAAACAAACAAAAGGTTTTTCGGGCATCAATAATTCTTAATACTGCAAAAGGGTCTTGAGATTAGAAAAGTTTGAAAACCTACTGGTCATTCCGGCAAGTTTTCTCATTTGTATTTAAAGGGAAGATTTGGGTTTTTATCAAATTCTTTTCTCTCTCCACAAGCTTAGCTTTCAAGACTGTTGTCTCATCTGAGCTTAACAAACCTATTTTGCTCCTTAAAGCTGAACAAAGTTGTCTTTGTTTTCAGCAGTATCTGCCTTCTCCTGAAGCAATAAATGCCTCTGATTCAATCTGTGGGGAGCCACAGGGAAAAAGGATTTGCAAGAAATAAAAAATGTGAAAAAATTATCGTCATTACATGGGTATTAAATGGGATTCGTGTCTTCAGTAGCTAGCAGAGTACCTTGCAGAGAGTAGCTGCTCAATTCTTGTGGTTGCATTCCCTGAACAAGACATAGTTCTAAATCCAACATAAAATAGTATTGAGGTTTTACCAGTGCACAAACTATTCTACGCATTTAAAGTTGTCATTT
>NW_007769267.1:0-522 GCF_000696425.1 Galeopterus variegatus | reverse complement strand
TTGTCTCTAAGAGCAGGACGAGTTGTGAGTATTCTGAACTAGCCTCTTTTTTCATGGACCACCACTTTAAATTGAAAGAATGACTGACAGTTATTCAGACTTGAGTATTTGGGAGACATTTTCACTAAAATGATTAAAGCAAGCCTGTCACTTCAAGAAAAACAACTGAGAGCATTTGCTGCCAATGATAAAATTTGAGTTTTCGAGTGAAGATTTGAACTTTAGAAATTAGTTTCCACCACTGTGAACTTATTTCCAAGTGCTTAGAGGCATTTCTGATGAGATGGGTGGAAATATTAACAAATGTGATTTTTTGATATTTAGTAATAACATACATCAACATTTGGAATATCTGGATAACTTAGTGAACCAATATTTTCCAAATGACCAATGCGTGATGCTTTAAAAGCATATATGAGTAAAAGATCTATTCAAAGTGCAAGATGGATCAATTAAGTTTGATATGGCAGAGTATGGAAATTCACTGCTATTGTTTTCAGATTCCATATTGGAACTAAGCCT
>NW_007769266.1:5614-6076 GCF_000696425.1 Galeopterus variegatus | reverse complement strand
GGGCTGGGGGAGTAACTTTGAGGGGTCATGATGGTCCATTTTATCATGAGAGGAAGAGGAAACAGATATTGAATAATGAAGTTCTGCATTCTTTAAACAAAAAAGATTGAAAGCCAGTAACCCAAACAAGATGACGCAGCATATATAGGTCTGTGTTCTTCACTTTACAAGGGTACTTCAAAACGTTCATGGAAAAATAGAATTAAAGATAATGTGAATCTTCCCCCGAACTTTTTGAAGTACTCTCGTATTTGCCATGTGAAGCTCTTAATTGCAGTCGCTCATTCTGCTGTTTGTTTCTCTTTGCTACCAACAGGCTGGCACCAAGAACATCCCAACCCTCAGTGTCGCCCCCATACCGGACCAGGACCGGCAACGGGATCGCAACCCTTGGTGCTGCTCCTGCGCCTTGCTCAGCCAGTGAGCAGGAACCGGTCTGTATGTGGGATCTGAACCCTCGGG
>NW_007769266.1:0-212 GCF_000696425.1 Galeopterus variegatus | reverse complement strand
CCCCCTTCTTGTCATGTTGTGTTCCTAGATAAGGACAGCAGCCATCCCAGATTCCCGTCCACCACACGCTCCAGCAGGGTTTCTTCAGGAAAGACGACTGACACAAGAAATAATCCTGATGTGGAGCTTGCACAGAGCAGGGAAGGCACTCACGCAAGCCAAGAAGAGCACGCTGGTGGACGCAGGAGGGTGGCTTTAAGGCCCAAACCGCC
>NW_007769265.1:5692-6076 GCF_000696425.1 Galeopterus variegatus | reverse complement strand
TCTGGTGTATCTATATATTGAAATGCTACTCAGCAATAAAAAGGAACAACTTATTGACACACGCAACAATGTGGCTAAATCTCAAATGCATTACCCTAAATGAAATGATACATAAATATCATATAAATGATTCTATTTGTATGACATTCTGGAAAAGGAAAAACTAGAGGAACAGAAAACAGATTTGTGGTTGCCAGGGTGTGGGGTAACATTTTGGGATATTGGAACTGTTCTTTTTCTTGAGTGGGTTGGTGGTTACGTGACTGTATCTATTTGTCATTTTTTAATAGACTCGTACTCCAAAAAAGTGAAAATTTATTGTATGTAAATTTAAAACAATAGCTAGGAACTAAAGAGTCATTTATTTAACCACGTAGAACTGAG
>NW_007769265.1:0-448 GCF_000696425.1 Galeopterus variegatus | reverse complement strand
AATAATAATAATAATAATAATACAGATGGAAAATGAGCATATAAGAAAATGCAACTTAAACCTCAATGGTATATCTCTAAACCACAATTTAAAAAGCTAAAATTAAAACAAACAAACAAAACCTGATATGACCAAATATGTTTTTTCTGGTGAAGATACAGAAAATCTGAAATTATCTTACATTGCTGGTGGGATTGTAAAATGGTACAGACACTTTGGAAAATGGTTTGCAGTTTCTTACAAAGTTAAACATATACTTAATTTATGTTCTAACAATCCTACTCCTTGGTATAATGATAAGTGAAAACTTGTGTATGTTCTTTTTGTAAATGTTTATCATAGTTTTATTCATAACTGGAAACAACTTCAGCTGGTAAATACACAAACTCTGGTGTATCTATATATTGAAATGCTACTCAGCAATAAAAAGGAACAACTTATTGACACA
>NW_007769264.1:4992-6076 GCF_000696425.1 Galeopterus variegatus | reverse complement strand
AATTCTCACCTGACCAGCATCAGCTAATTCTTCAGAATTCAGCTCAAATCTAATTAAAATGTCATTTCCTTAGGGAAGACTTCCAGAATGATGAATGTGTCTCTCTCTCTCCCCTACTGGACCATAAACCCCATGAAGGCAAGGAACATGTCTATTTTATTCACTGTTTTATATGCAGCATTTTGTCGACACATAGAAAATATTAGCTGAATTAATGAATGCCTATGAGGAAGTGAATGAACATGGGTGATGCTGTGTATGAGAGGCTGCAGTCATTGCAGGATCTATATGTACACCAGGAGATGTTATAGATTAAAAACACAACCATGCTCATTTGAAAGCCTTACATAGATTTTGACATGAGAAAGAGTTTCTAGCGGAGAACAATACTAGGTGTCATCAACTTAAATCATAACTAAATACATTTATGAATCTATATTCATATAGCTGTCAGAGTTTCCCAACTGAAGGGCTTGTATATGGATCCCGTCATCCTTCAAGGCAGTAGGAAAGAGCCTCGGGCACCTGAACCAATTGGTACATTATGATGTACACATTTTCAATGAATGCCAGAACATAAAACAATTTGGAAAGTATTGCTAGATGGAACGTATTTGAAGGTGTTTTTTGTTGTTTGGTGTTTTTTTTTAAAGAAGTAATTGAAATTTTATCTTCAAAAGCAAAAAATATTGAATCAACCAGGCTGTAACTTGAATCATTCTAGATTACTAGCTTTTCATTCATTGCGTTATCAGGCAACCATTAAAATGATATTTATGAACAGTATGTAATAGTATTATAACTGTTTATAGTATTATGAGGCTAAATGAAAAAAGCAAGATATAAAATTGTAAATGCACAATAAGTACAATTATAAAGCACAAAGATAGTTAATAGCACTTGTGTTTGATTCGTTTAGATTGTGGTTTTCTTTTTCTTTCTCTATCTTGCCATATTATTCCTATTAAAAGTGAAAGTACAAAATGTTTAAATAAAAATAAATCTAATTATAGATAAAACAGTGTTTAATATATTTTTTGTTCACCCTCTGTATGACCTTAATCTGAGAATATAGCTGTAGTGC
>NW_007769264.1:0-545 GCF_000696425.1 Galeopterus variegatus | reverse complement strand
TTTTTTTTCTCTCAAATAATTAGTTTCTTCCTGTCAGTGATGGGCTTTGTTAAGTCAAACAAAATATTTGATCTTATTTCTGTTCAAAATCATTTTTTTTAAAATCACGATTAAGGCCAAAGAAAAAAATGTCACTTACTTTGCTTTAGCTTCTGCATCCTCATATGCTTTATTAGAAACATCATCCAGCCCTCCAATCAAATGCTTGAAAGAGCTGCCAGAGGTAAAACACAGTGATTAAGATAAGCCCTCTATAAAGCAATAACAATGGCAATCTAGTCAATGATACAGTGAAACAATCTAAAGGCATCTAAATAAAAATGAATTCAAACACTTAATGTAGATATATTATTAAGAAATATATAAAACAATGATATTTACCTTGACTAGAATATAAACTCTGTAAGAGTGGAAAACTCTTCTACCTTGTTTACCTCTGTAGTTCCCAACACCTAATCATATCTGGCAACTAAAGCTGATATTCAAAAAACTGGGTGCAATAAAGTCTGTGACACACTCACTGATATACATCACAAAGTTAATAA
>NW_007769263.1:5693-6076 GCF_000696425.1 Galeopterus variegatus | reverse complement strand
GTAATTAGATGAGGCAATGAATGTGTTAATTAGCTTGATTGTGGGAATTATTTCACAGTCTTTACGTATATTAAAAATTACATTGTGAATCTTGAATATGCACAATTTTTATTTGTCAATTGTAACTCAATAAAGCTGAAAAAAACAAAAAACAAAAAATATTAACTGACAAGAATACATTTTTAATTTTTAAAATACCTTGGTAGAGTTGAGAAAGAAAAGCTCAAATAAAAAAAAAAGTCAAGGCGTAGAACAATTATTGCATTACTACCACCACTATGGCTGCTACTTTTCCTGGGGCTACTACCGCATCCACTGCCATCATGTCCCACAACTATTCCCACAGTTTTTTTTTTTTTTCTTCCTTTTTTTTTGTCTTTTTT
>NW_007769263.1:0-811 GCF_000696425.1 Galeopterus variegatus | reverse complement strand
AAATAAATAAAATAAAATGATGCCTTCTCATTATAAAACTTTTTAAACATAAAAAGGAAAAAATTCCAAATTCTAGCACCTCCAATATGACAATCAGAAGGATGTCTGAATGGATGGACAAATAGACAGAAGACAGACAATATATTTTATAACAATGAAATTCTACTCTATAAGTAGTATTCTATTTGTGAACATGTTAAATCAATTTTTATTTATAGTTAAAATAAGACGAAGAATTTAAAGTAGATTTACTGTGTTTCACAAAAAACAAACAGTATTCCATTGGATATGTTTTCAATTTTTTAATGCATTTATCCATTAATGGACACTTGAGTTGTTTCCATATCTTGACTGTTGTGACTAATGCTGCAATGAATATATGAGTGCACGTATCTCTTTGAGATATGATTTTAGTTTCTTTGGATCTTTACCCAGAAGTGGGATTGATGGACCATATGGTAGTTCTATTTTTCTTTTTATTTTGAGGAAACTCCATACTGCTTTCCATAGTGGCTGTACCAATTTACATTATTCAGCCTTAAAAAAAGAGAAAGGAATCTGCCATTTGAGAAGATGTGGATAAACCTGGAGGACATTATCCTAAGAGGAATAAGCTAGACACAGAAAGACAATACATTCTGGAAACTTAAATGCAAAATGGTGACGGTAGTTAATAATAATGCATTATATATTTAAAATTTGCCGAGAGTAGATCTTAAGTATTCTTACCACACAAAAAAAGAAAGAAAAGTAATTAGATGAGGCAATGAATGTGTTAATTAGCTTGATTGTGGGAATTATTTCACAGTCT
>NW_007769262.1:5846-6076 GCF_000696425.1 Galeopterus variegatus | reverse complement strand
TGAAGACCATGTCCATCAACACAAAGTTACCTCATCAGGATCTTTTATAACTGCACCCACCGTACTCTTCCACCCCATCTCACGCCTGAAAGTTAGCAACCACTACTCTCAATGTTATCTCAATTTCCATAATTTTGTCATTTAAAGAATATTATGTAAATGGTATCACTCAGTACATAACCTTTCAAGACTGGCTTTTTTCAGTTAGCATAACTGTCTGGGGATTCACC
>NW_007769262.1:0-368 GCF_000696425.1 Galeopterus variegatus | reverse complement strand
ACAGTTCAGGACCAGAGTGGTAATTAGCTTGATTTAATTATTCCATAATGTATACATATATCAAAACATCATATTGTACCCCATAAATATATTAATTTGTCAATTAAAAATAATGAAATAAAAATAAACATTTTAAAAGACCAGAGTGTTTTTGTTTATTTTAATTGCCACATAAAAATTAAATTTTATTTTAAGATAATTACAAGTTCACATACAGTTGTAAGAAGTATTACAAAGAATCCCTTTTACTGTTTATCCACTTTCCTCCAATGGTAATAGCTTGCAATCTATATTACAATACCACCACCAGGATACTGATATTGATAGTCAAGATGAAGACCATGTCCATCAACACAAAGTTACCTCAT
>NW_007769261.1:10373-12010 GCF_000696425.1 Galeopterus variegatus | reverse complement strand
GGCTGGCTTCCCAGCTATTTTTTGTATTGCTTTATATAGTGATAGATAGCATTTACACCTAATAAAATGTTGTACAGAAGTACACACTCAACAACTTATTTTAGACAACACTAGTTTAACAACATTGTAAGAAAATACGAAGTCACTTGTACACTATAATCGCCTCTTTCCCTCAGAGCCACTACTTACTCCTTTTTCTCCTAAAGAAAACTTCCATTCTCACTTCCATGCTAATCAATTTCTCACTGATTTTTAAAATCTGTTTTCTTAAACATGTATACTAAAATAATATAATAAATGGAATTATACAATATAACTACTTTATGCCTGGCTTTTAACTCAATGTTACATTTGAGAGAATTACTTAGGTTGCTCTGTGCACGTGTGTAAGCATCTTCTTCTTCCAGAATGTCTTAGCTACACTTCCCTTGTATTTTCATAATTATTTTAAATCAGCATGTCAATTGCCACTCAAAACATATAAATAAAACTTTTAGTGTTGTGACTGGAGTTACTTTACTTGCAGAGATCAGTTCATGGAGATTTGCCATCTTTTAATATTGAGTGTTTCAACTGATGAACATGGTATATGGTACATCTCCACATTAATTTCTCTGAATTATAAAACGTATATTTTTGTTTTATTTTGTTTTTTACCAGTTTAAAAAAATGTAATTTTCCTAAATAAGCTTTTTTATCTTTTCAACATTTATTAATATCTTCTTTAGTAGTTCAGAATCTATATTCAAAGAGATTTGCCACAGATTCACTTTTTACATCAAAGTTTTTCCTGTCACAAAATGGATTAATAGTGTTTTAGCTTTTTCTATTCTCTAGAAATAATTATAAAAACAGGCAATATGTCTTTTTCAGATGTGTGATAGACTTTGCAGATGAAGCCACATGAGTCTGAAATTATATCTGAGGGAAGCTTAAATAATGGTGAAATTCAATATTTTTCACAAGTATAATTTTTCTCTTTTGGTCTATGAATTTTGATAAGATGTACTTTTCTAGGCCTTTGAACATTGCCTCTGGATTTTCAACTTTATTAGCTTGAAATTGTTTATAATACACTTACTTTATATTTTAAATATCAGTAGAAATTGTATTGACTGCACCCCTTTTATGACTGAGGTTTTTTATTTATGCCTTTTTCTTACTGTTGTTCAATATCATCAAAAATGTAACAAATTCATTTAATCCTTTCAAGAATCAACTTTATGTTTTTTATCTTTATTTCATATTTATTTTCTGTCTTATTCATTTATTTTTTTATCTTTTATAATTTGCTTCCCTCTTTCTTTTTTATAAATGGATTTGCCTTGTATAAAAAAGTCATATTGCAAATCCTCCCACACGTGTCAGATTTTACCCAGTATCATGCTTTATTCATTTATACTTTTGTAGAAAAAGAGACATTTTGCCTTTATTTTTGAGGATTTTTCTGAGTTTTATAATCTAAGTCATCAGTTGTTTTACTGGCTTCCATTTTTTATGCTGAGAAATCAACAGTCTTTATTACTGTTGCCCATCTAAATGTAAATCTTTCATTCCTCTGCCTCCTTTCAGAATTTTCTTTTAGTCTTCAGTCTTACTGTGTGGTTCCTATATGTGGTATCATTCATTCTAATATT
>NW_007769261.1:5685-6076 GCF_000696425.1 Galeopterus variegatus | reverse complement strand
ATTTGTTCTGCATTGCTGGGAAGATTAAACATTTGGTATAAGGATAGTTGATGTTGTCATACAACTCAAGGTATTCATTCACTCATTTTACAAATCTGGGGGAAAATAAAAGAAGATTATAATGTCATTAAATATCTCAAAAAGTGTCCGTCTCTCAAATATAAGTAATATTGTCATTTTCTTGTAGAATATGTTATTTATTTTGCTCTAATGTAGATACGATTTATTACTATGCATCTTCCTTCATATTTTTACAATGCTCAGTGGATAGTGATGAATTATACATAAGTTTGGAGAAATGAGTCTGAAGGGTCTTATTTGATATCTATTTATCAGATGCTTATTTGATTATCAGTGTTTTGGATATGCATATAACAAGTAGGTATTTATA
>NW_007769261.1:0-524 GCF_000696425.1 Galeopterus variegatus | reverse complement strand
TTTATTTAATCTTTGTTCATAATTCATACTTCATTTAATCATTTTCTATGTTTTCTCTGCATAATTTCATTTTCTCCACACTCGTCTTAAAATGTGAACATTAACAAGAAGAACTAAAAATGTTATCCAAATAATATTTCTGATTAATTTCATAGCAATCCTAGTTTGCCAAGAAAAAAAATAATGCTATGCCTATTTTCCTTATAAGTTAAGGAGAAAAGAGTAATCTGGATCTGTATGAATTAAAGTACCTGTGACAGAGGGAGACCAGAGATGAGTTCCAGTGGGGAATTTTTGGCATGAGGCTATCCAGTGAATGGTCACCTTAAAAGAGGGCAATGGAATTGATAAATAATCTCTTTGAAGTGAGACTGACGGTGGTTAAATTACTTTAGGTCTATCATCAAACATTATTTGTTCTGCATTGCTGGGAAGATTAAACATTTGGTATAAGGATAGTTGATGTTGTCATACAACTCAAGGTATTCATTCACTCATTTTACAAATCTGGGGGAAAATAAAAG
>NW_007769260.1:5447-6077 GCF_000696425.1 Galeopterus variegatus | reverse complement strand
CTCCACCAGATTTGAAAATAGAAATATGACAAAATTAAGTGTTGATGAGTTTATGAAACAGGGGAAACTAATTTGTTGCTGGTGGGACAGAAAAACATACAATTTCTTTAGAAAATAGGTTGGCATTATCTGTTAAATTTTGGTAGATATATACATTATGACCCAGAACATTAGTTCTTAAAGTTTTGGGTCTCAGAATTTTTTTATGGGCTGGCCCGGTGGTGCACTGCTACAGTGCGCCGCTTGGGAGTGTGGAGGTGCTCCCGCCGAGGGTTCGGATCCCACATACAGGCCGGTTCCCGCTCACTGGCTGAGCGAGGTGTGGGCGCAACACTGAGGGTTGCGATCCGTTGCCGGACACGAAAAAAGACAAAAAGAAAAAAAAAAAAAGAATTTTTTTACACTCAAAAATTATGAAGAGTTTTTTTTATGTTGCTTTGTATATAGATATTTACTGTATTTGAAATTAAAAATAAGAAAAAATTAACATATTAATTCATTTAAAAAGAACAATGTTAAAATAATTTTAAAAATAAATATTAACCTAAAAACATACTTTAATTAAAACTATTATAATTTCAAAAGCAGAAAAGATTTAAGCAGAAGAGCAGCATAGTTTTACATTTTTGC
>NW_007769260.1:0-218 GCF_000696425.1 Galeopterus variegatus | reverse complement strand
CTCAACATAATTAAAGCCATATATGATAAACCTACTGCCAATATCATCCTGAATGGGGAAAGCTGAAATCTTTTCCATTAAGAACAGGAACCAGACAAGGATGCCCACTCTCACCATGCCTATTCAACATAGTATTGGAAGTACTAGCCAGAGCAACCAGAGAAGAGAAGAAAATAAAGGGCATCCAGATTGGAAAAGATGAAGTCAAACTGTCCCTG
>NW_007769259.1:4774-6077 GCF_000696425.1 Galeopterus variegatus | reverse complement strand
TTCCCAATTCTCCAACTTCCCCTCTCCAATTCAGAACATTGTCAACTATTTGTCCTTTATCGTACATTTCAAACAGACACAGTATTTTAATTGTTCATCGTATTTTCACACAGCAATTGATGGCTCATTTTAAAATATTTATTTTTGCTTTTTAAATATTTCGCATGACAGGAAAGCATAGAATAATTACCTCACACTCTCCTATATATATATTAAAAAAAAAATCTTTGCTCCTCCTCTCCTCTTATCTTCCTTAGGCACAGATATCAGAATGCCTTTGGGTTGAGGTTCCCCTTTGGAAACTTGGCAGGATGATGTGTCCTCAGCCACCCTTCTGTGTTTGGTGTCATAGCTGTGTGGGGTTGAGACAAGATGCCCACAGCAGCTGTATCTCTTGGAGTGTGTGTGAACATCAGCCCCTGGTTCATCTCCCAGAGGACAGCCTGAGGTATGGGCCTGGATGGAGCCTGTCAGGGAGCAACTGGACGTATTGGGGCTGGTGGGAAATCTGGTCTGCCCTTCACCTAAAAAGCTAACCCCTTGGACATTGAGATTTTCTTTCCCTAACCCCACTTTTATATTCCTTCATGATCAGCCAATCAGATGCTGGTACTGAGAGGAAAAGACAAATTATTTCTGCCTTCTGGAGACTCTCAGGTTTGTGAAGGAAGAAAAACTATTCCAAAGGACAAGGGAAACCCACCCCAGCAAGGTGGTACAGGAACTTTGGGCACAGGGTGAGGATTGGTGGACAGAGCACAGTGTCTCCTGGGAGGGTGGTTATTAGGCATTTTAATGAGCCAGATGTGGGGGCGGGGGAGAGGATGCTCCGAGTGATAGGATGGCCTGACTTGACACTTGTGTTTGCTGTTCTTTTTTGTTGAGGGCTGTAGCTGTCCATTTTCTTAGTGGCTTTTCCAGGGTATTTCTGCAGAGACCGTATTACTTGGTGTGTGCAGTCACTGCAGTCTTTGTTTTCTTGGCGTGTGTTCAGCCAGTGTTTTTCACAGAGATTTTCTTAAATACCAGGTGCTAAAAAAAGAAAAAGAAAGAAAGAAGAAGAAACAAAGAAAAGCCTCACCTCTTTTAGTTATTGTGGATGTCTCTGAGCTGGGGCATTTCTTTTATTTTTTTATTTTTTTTGTCTTTTGTCTTTTTCTGTGTCCGGCAACAGATCGCAACCCTCAGTGTTGCCCCCTCACCGGACCGGGGACCGGCAACGGAACCGCAACCCTCCGCGTCGCTCCCGAGCCTCGCTCAGCCAGTGAGCGGGAACCGGTCTGTATGTGGGATCCGAACCCTC
>NW_007769259.1:2882-3301 GCF_000696425.1 Galeopterus variegatus | reverse complement strand
GCTCACTCTGCCATTCTGCTGACCTCACTGTCCCTGGACTCTGTGGTATTTGATTATCTAAGTGACTTTTCTTGTGCCATTATTATACTATCTTGATTACTGTTGGTTTGAAGCAGGTTTTAAAATTATGAATTGTGAGACCTAGTTTGCTCTTTTTCATGTTGTATTCTGAGTCCCTTGTGATTTTACATGAAGTTCAGCATCAACTTTTCAGTTTCTATAGAATAGTCACTGGGATTCTGATAAAGATTGCATTGAATCTGTACATTGTTGTGGGGGAGTATTGCCATCTTAATAATATTAAGCCTACTGATCCATGAACATGAGATGGTTTTCCATTTATTTAGATCTTTAGCTTTTTCCAACAAGGTTTGTAGTGTTCGGAGTATGAATTTTGTACTTTTGTTAAAATTTTTCCT
>NW_007769259.1:0-247 GCF_000696425.1 Galeopterus variegatus | reverse complement strand
TCTTTATTATACTGAGGCAGTTTCTTTCTAGTCCTAGTTTCTTGTGTGTTCTTATCAGAAGTGGTTTTTGCATTTTGTCAAATGCTCTTCTGCATCAACTGAGACACTTGCAGTGTTGCATTCATTTTGCTAATGTGGTGTATTACATTGATTGATTTTCATGTGTTGAATCATCCTTGTGTTTCGGGGATAAATGTCACTTGGTCATGGTATGTAATACTCTTAATATCTGACAAATGTTGTTTGC
>NW_007769258.1:0-6077 GCF_000696425.1 Galeopterus variegatus | reverse complement strand
TGAGTTATTGAATGTGTCTGATGCATTCTAGCCACTTGATATGTGTTAACTATGTTTATTACAATCAAGAGGGAAGTTAATAAAATATTTGTTTAATTCATAATTCACTAATACAAGAAATATTTACATTCTTATTGATATAGACACCGTTCTAGACACTGTTCCTGCCGTCAAGAAGCTCATAGTTCACAAATTAAAAATAATCAAGATACTACGATAATAGTGTCATCCCTATCAAAATTCCAGCAATGATTTTTGCAGAAATAGAAAAATCCATCCTAAAATTCATATGGAACCTCAAGGGGCTCTGAGTAGCCAAAACAATCTTAAAATGTAAAGTTGTCAGCAACCCACTCTCTCAAGTGAGCTACGGGTGTGGAAGCTAAAAGTAAATAAATAAATACAGAAATAAACTGGGGGTGGGGGGAAGGAAGAAGACACAGCAACTACAATTCCTTGAAGTTGATACGACAAGCGAACAGATATGAAGTTGTCAGGAGGGAGGGGGAGAGGGAGGAAGAAGGAAGGTTTTGGTAATGGGTCACAATAATCAACCGCATTGTATATTGACAAAATAAAACAAATTTTTTTTAAAAAAGTAAAGTTGGAGGTCTCACATTTCCTGATCTCAAAACTTACTGCAAACCCACAACAATCAAAACAGTGTGATACTGGCATAAAGACAGAAACATAGACAAATGGGATAGATTAGAGAACCCAGAAATAAACCCTTGCGTATATGGTCAAGTTATCTTTGACAAAGGTGTCAAGACCATTCAATGAGAAAAGGATAGTCTTTTCAACAAACTGTGAAATAACGAAGTTGGACTCTTACTGTAGACCAGATATAAATATTAACTCAAAATGGAATAAAGACATAAATGTAAGAGCTAAAACTATAAAACATTTGGGAAAAAACACAGGGAAAAAGCTTTATCATGTTGGATTTAGTAATTATTTCTTGGATATGATACCAAATGCACAGACAACAAAAGAATAAATAGATAAATTAGACTTCATCAAATTAAATAAAGGACACAATCAGCAGAATGAAAAGTAACACACTAAATCAAAGAAAAGATTTGAAAATCATATAGCTGACAAAGAGTTAATATTCAGATTATATAAAGAACTCCTACAACTCAAAAACAACTAAAAACATACAACCCAATTAAAAAATGAAGAGACTTGAATAGACATTTCTCTGAAGATGACATTCAAATGACCAATAGGCACATGAAAAGGTGATCAACAGCACTAATCTCTTGAGATTTAAATCAAAACTACAAAAAGATACCATTTCACCCAGTAGGATGGCTATTAAATATTAAAAAAAAAATTTAAAACAAAACAAAACAAAACCAGAAAATGACGGACAAAGTCAAAGATGTGGAGAATATGGAGGCTTTGTGAGCTGCTGGTGGGAATGCAAAATACTATGAAAAATAGTATGATGGGTCCTCAAAAAATTAAAAAAGAATTACCATATGATCAAGTAATTTCACTTCTGGATACCAAAAATAATTGAAAGCAGGGAGTTGACTAGATATTTATCCATCCGTATTTATAGCAGCATTATTCACAATAGCCAAAAGGAGGAAATAATTCGTGTCCATCGATGGATGAGTGGATAAACAAAACATGCTGTACATATATGCAATGAAATATTACTTAGCCTTAAAAAAGAAGAAAATGCTGACACACATCTAGCTGTTAAATTATAAAATAAATAAGAATACAGGAAAGTAATCAGCTTTCCATAAAGTATATCTTCATAAAAATGTGTAGCAAGAGAAATAGACTTATACACTGAAAATAAAATGGAAATAGAAAGAGATAAGACGGAAAACGAAAAGAGATGGTAAGGAGGAGTTGGAAGAAGAATAGGAGAAGAGAGGAGGAGGAAGAAACATAAACTTGTTAACACTAATATGCTCCCTCTGGATGATGAAATTGAAGAACGAGTGAAATTGATGAACTAGTTTGTTTAGTGGCAATAAAGATGAAATACAATGTAATGGTTAGAATTGGTTCTGACTAGGCAATTTACTTATCTTCTCCAAGCTTAAGTTTTCTGATTCCTGAAAAAGAGTACGATAATAGTGTCATCCCTATCAAAATTCCAGCAATGATTTTTGCAGAAATAGAAAAATCCATCCTAAAATTCATATGGAACCTCAAGGGGCTCTGAGTAGCCAAAACAATCTTAAAATGTAAAGTTGTCAGCAACCCACTCTCTCAAGTGAGCTACGGGTGTGGAAGCTAAAAGTAAATAAATAAATACAGAAATAAACTGGGGGTGGGGGGAAGGAAGAAGACACAGCAACTACAATTCCTTGAAGTTGATACGACAAGCGAACAGATATGAAGTTGTCAGGAGGGAGGGGGAGAGGGAGGAAGAAGGAAGGTTTTGGTAATGGGTCACAATAATCAACCGCATTGTATATTGACAAAATAAAACAAATTTTTTTTAAAAAAGTAAAGTTGGAGGTCTCACATTTCCTGATCTCAAAACTTACTGCAAACCCACAACAATCAAAACAGTGTGATACTGGCATAAAGACAGAAACATAGACAAATGGGATAGATTAGAGAACCCAGAAATAAACCCTTGCGTATATGGTCAAGTTATCTTTGACAAAGGTGTCAAGACCATTCAATGAGAAAAGGATAGTCTTTTCAACAAACTGTGAAATAACGAAGTTGGACTCTTACTGTAGACCAGATATAAATATTAACTCAAAATGGAATAAAGACATAAATGTAAGAGCTAAAACTATAAAACATTTGGGAAAAAACACAGGGAAAAAGCTTTATCATGTTGGATTTAGTAATTATTTCTTGGATATGATACCAAATGCACAGACAACAAAAGAATAAATAGATAAATTAGACTTCATCAAATTAAATAAAGGACACAATCAGCAGAATGAAAAGTAACACACTAAATCAAAGAAAAGATTTGAAAATCATATAGCTGACAAAGAGTTAATATTCAGATTATATAAAGAACTCCTACAACTCAAAAACAACTAAAAACATACAACCCAATTAAAAAATGAAGAGACTTGAATAGACATTTCTCTGAAGATGACATTCAAATGACCAATAGGCACATGAAAAGGTGATCAACAGCACTAATCTCTTGAGATTTAAATCAAAACTACAAAAAGATACCATTTCACCCAGTAGGATGGCTATTAAATATTAAAAAAAAAATTTAAAACAAAACAAAACAAAACCAGAAAATGACGGACAAAGTCAAAGATGTGGAGAATATGGAGGCTTTGTGAGCTGCTGGTGGGAATGCAAAATACTATGAAAAATAGTATGATGGGTCCTCAAAAAATTAAAAAAGAATTACCATATGATCAAGTAATTTCACTTCTGGATACCAAAAATAATTGAAAGCAGGGAGTTGACTAGATATTTATCCATCCGTATTTATAGCAGCATTATTCACAATAGCCAAAAGGAGGAAATAATTCGTGTCCATCGATGGATGAGTGGATAAACAAAACATGCTGTACATATATGCAATGAAATATTACTTAGCCTTAAAAAAGAAGAAAATGCTGACACACATCTAGCTGTTAAATTATAAAATAAATAAGAATACAGGAAAGTAATCAGCTTTCCATAAAGTATATCTTCATAAAAATGTGTAGCAAGAGAAATAGACTTATACACTGAAAATAAAATGGAAATAGAAAGAGATAAGACGGAAAACGAAAAGAGATGGTAAGGAGGAGTTGGAAGAAGAATAGGAGAAGAGAGGAGGAGGAAGAAACATAAACTTGTTAACACTAATATGCTCCCTCTGGATGATGAAATTGAAGAACGAGTGAAATTGATGAACTAGTTTGTTTAGTGGCAATAAAGATGAAATACAATGTAATGGTTAGAATTGGTTCTGACTAGGCAATTTACTTATCTTCTCCAAGCTTAAGTTTTCTGATTCCTGAAAAAGAGTACGATAATAGTGTCATCCCTATCAAAATTCCAGCAATGATTTTTGCAGAAATAGAAAAATCCATCCTAAAATTCATATGGAACCTCAAGGGGCTCTGAGTAGCCAAAACAATCTTAAAATGTAAAGTTGTCAGCAACCCACTCTCTCAAGTGAGCTACGGGTGTGGAAGCTAAAAGTAAATAAATAAATACAGAAATAAACTGGGGGTGGGGGGAAGGAAGAAGACACAGCAACTACAATTCCTTGAAGTTGATACGACAAGCGAACAGATATGAAGTTGTCAGGAGGGAGGGGGAGAGGGAGGAAGAAGGAAGGTTTTGGTAATGGGTCACAATAATCAACCGCATTGTATATTGACAAAATAAAACAAATTTTTTTTAAAAAAGTAAAGTTGGAGGTCTCACATTTCCTGATCTCAAAACTTACTGCAAACCCACAACAATCAAAACAGTGTGATACTGGCATAAAGACAGAAACATAGACAAATGGGATAGATTAGAGAACCCAGAAATAAACCCTTGCGTATATGGTCAAGTTATCTTTGACAAAGGTGTCAAGACCATTCAATGAGAAAAGGATAGTCTTTTCAACAAACTGTGAAATAACGAAGTTGGACTCTTACTGTAGACCAGATATAAATATTAACTCAAAATGGAATAAAGACATAAATGTAAGAGCTAAAACTATAAAACATTTGGGAAAAAACACAGGGAAAAAGCTTTATCATGTTGGATTTAGTAATTATTTCTTGGATATGATACCAAATGCACAGACAACAAAAGAATAAATAGATAAATTAGACTTCATCAAATTAAATAAAGGACACAATCAGCAGAATGAAAAGTAACACACTAAATCAAAGAAAAGATTTGAAAATCATATAGCTGACAAAGAGTTAATATTCAGATTATATAAAGAACTCCTACAACTCAAAAACAACTAAAAACATACAACCCAATTAAAAAATGAAGAGACTTGAATAGACATTTCTCTGAAGATGACATTCAAATGACCAATAGGCACATGAAAAGGTGATCAACAGCACTAATCTCTTGAGATTTAAATCAAAACTACAAAAAGATACCATTTCACCCAGTAGGATGGCTATTAAATATTAAAAAAAAAATTTAAAACAAAACAAAACAAAACCAGAAAATGACGGACAAAGTCAAAGATGTGGAGAATATGGAGGCTTTGTGAGCTGCTGGTGGGAATGCAAAATACTATGAAAAATAGTATGATGGGTCCTCAAAAAATTAAAAAAGAATTACCATATGATCAAGTAATTTCACTTCTGGATACCAAAAATAATTGAAAGCAGGGAGTTGACTAGATATTTATCCATCCGTATTTATAGCAGCATTATTCACAATAGCCAAAAGGAGGAAATAATTCGTGTCCATCGATGGATGAGTGGATAAACAAAACATGCTGTACATATATGCAATGAAATATTACTTAGCCTTAAAAAAGAAGAAAATGCTGACACACATCTAGCTGTTAAATTATAAAATAAATAAGAATACAGGAAAGTAATCAGCTTTCCATAAAGTATATCTTCATAAAAATGTGTAGCAAGAGAAATTTAGAGATTTTACAGATAAAACCAATAAAACCTAAAGAGGTTAAAAGACTTGTCCAGTGCTGCTGTTAGTTATTACTGGCAAAGATTGGATTGGTCCTCAGAGAAACTAGTTCTCTAGCCACTAGACCACAGTGCACATGAACCACAGAAGCTGCTTGTTCAAATACACGGTTTTGGCTACTACACTCAAAGAGTCTGGTGCAGTGTGCAGGACCATTTATCTATTGGGTGTAACGGGCACAGTGTATAGGACCCACAATACTTTTAGGGGCCTATTAAAATGTTTTCTTATTTTTTTTAATCACAAGAAAAAAATACAAACTTTTAGGTTGAAGAAAAAGTTTTAAGTATAGAATATTAATATATTTGTCTTTATACTAACACATGCATAAAACATAATTTTTAACATTCTTTTCTTTTTTTAATACTGTAGCATCTTTTTCAATTGTTGGTTTTTTCAGGAAGTTTCCCTTATCAATGAGTATTTCCTAAAAATAAGGGATTCTCTCACATAATTCC
>NW_007769257.1:5769-6077 GCF_000696425.1 Galeopterus variegatus | reverse complement strand
GGGAGGAAACTTCAGTGCAATAAATTGACTTCAGGGTTTCATTGGCAGAGCTATCCCTGTGGCTGGCGAGAGGGCCCGAAGCACCTTGAGCTGGGAGGTTCATTTGAAGATCACCTCACTCCTGCATTCTGCTCTCCTGCTCTCCATGAAACCCTCTAATAACTTGGCTTCCCATATTCTTGCTTTTCAATATATCATAATAAACAGACATTCAGTCTGTTTGAGCTTGATTAAGGTGAGTTAGCCTCTGAGGGGTGACAGAGCTACTTCCAAAGTACTCAGTAAAATCAGGTTTCTGAACCTGCCAC
>NW_007769257.1:0-223 GCF_000696425.1 Galeopterus variegatus | reverse complement strand
AAGCATATGTACTTCACAGGGCCTGGTTTTCCAAAGCCTTGCAGTTTCCAATATTGACCTTACAAAAAAACCAGGAAATTTTCCCCAGGCTATTGAGTCTCTGTTTTAAAATAAAGAGTTGTAACACAGCAAGGAGGCTGGTTCAAAGACAGACAAGTTAGCGATTGATATGTAAAGATACTGGGAAATTGCTGTAAGAAGAGAATGTTTGCTAAGATCAAGC
>NW_007769256.1:5699-6077 GCF_000696425.1 Galeopterus variegatus | reverse complement strand
GAGCATGCTGCACTGATAGACTAACCCCTGCTAAGTCGCTCAAAGAAAGGGACTGAGAGTTCTGGGACAGCAGAGAGTAAGGCAGGCCCTAGAACAGGATGATTGTTACCCTGGCTCTGTCTACATCACGTGAAGTCATGGTATGAAAGAAAAGTAATCCATGAAGGAGTCATGCCAGGAAACAAGAGCCCTCTCAGAGCCCCAGAGCTCTGTTTTGTCATCCTGGGCACTCTGAAATGGGTCTTGGCTGGTGTGGCAGATCTTGGTGCGTACACCAGTCATTTCTGGGTGTCTCAAGAGGATACATTTTCTGCTTGTGTCAAAGCCTAATGCATAGTTTCTTTTTCTGTTCCAGGGTCATCTTGGAAATAGAAGAAC
>NW_007769256.1:0-711 GCF_000696425.1 Galeopterus variegatus | reverse complement strand
TTTTTCATCCCAAATTCCACCACAACCACAAGTTCTATATTTATTATTCATGCCTTGGCAAGAAGAAGGTAGAAAAGATCCGGATTAATGAGATGAAGGTTTCTCGGGCTGATCCCATCAAAGCAGACCCCAAATCAGAGAGGTGAGCCATAGCCATGAGAATCTGCAACTTTATACTGTATTCTGAAATAATGCCAATCAGTCCTTTGAAATGGTAGAGGGGAACTTAACTGGTTTTAGAGGACTAGCTTAAAACATCAAGAAAGGAGTCATTGTTGATTAATGAGCGCAGCCTAAGTTAGACTCTTGAGTCAAGGGTCTTTATGGGGTACAGCCGCCACCTTACAGCTACCCTAATTAGAACCATGGTTTCTTGTCTTTACAGAGGGTAAGAAAGGGCCAGCAACCACAAAGTCTTGAGAAATGATTATGGATAATATCAATATATTGAATATAATAGCAGCCTATGATTATTGTGTGGCCATTAGATCCAGACCCTTTCTCTTGAATGTGGGATTTCTTGTCCTCATAGGAGGCTGGGGCACAAGGCCACAAAGCTACTGATGCATGGTCAGATGAGGACTCGGTTCTAACTGACCCCAAGCTCATGCCCTGTCCGTTCTACCACCCTGCCTTTCTTCCTTCTTCTTTCTGCCTTGTCTCTTTCCCGTTATAGAGAGGTGGGAGGACTGGAAAGAGCATGCTGCACTG
>NW_007769255.1:5802-6077 GCF_000696425.1 Galeopterus variegatus | reverse complement strand
GAGTAGTTAAAGAGCATATATTGTGTATAATATAAAAACAAATGAGGGCACGGCTGTTAGACTGGAGGGAATTCAGATCATTTGGTTAAATTTTAGGATAAAATGCATTTTTTAGGTAAGAGAACTGAGCCTCAGAAAAATTTACCTACTATTGATGATTTGGATGCCTTCCTCATCAAAAAATATTTATGTTTTCCCAAGTAATATTTTCAAAAAATTGGTATGGTATCTATAATAAAATTAATATAATAAATTATAAAAATTATCATGACACC
>NW_007769255.1:0-262 GCF_000696425.1 Galeopterus variegatus | reverse complement strand
TGTATTTTAATTTAGCGATATTTTAATACAACAATTGTTTGCACTGACAATACCAATTCATGTATTCCAACGTCTGCTATAGAGGTTCCAAAGTCCATTCAGAAGTTCCAAAGTCTGTTTTAAACTCTTTAATCCTTTATGTTTTTAATGTATTCACTTTCTTTTTTAAAATTTTATTTTAACATTTACTTACATATCTATGGGGTACAGTGTGTTGTTTCAATACATGCATATACTGCGCAACAAACCCTTTATTTGGAGA
>NW_007769254.1:5141-6077 GCF_000696425.1 Galeopterus variegatus | reverse complement strand
ATGAGAATTTGAAATTGATTTGTAAAGCACATCATCTAAACATTAATTTGTAAATAGAGATAGTGGGGTTTTCTCAGCTCTTATTTTTTCACAAAAACAGTACGACCAGCTTAATGCTGCAGCAGAACAGAATAAAATAATAATTATATATATGCACATATTTTTTTTAAAGCATCCTGTAGAGAGTGGACAGGGACTTCATAAAGAGCATCAGTTTTCTCTTGGGGAACCTTAGCTCCTTGGCATAGTCTATAGTCTCTACTTCCTGTAGTTAGAGTTTCTCCTCACCTCATGAATGTTGAGTTTGGCCATGTAACTTCTTTTCACCGATGAAAAGTAAGTAGACTTGCACAAAAACTTTTATGGTCATTATATATTTCCATTAACCTTTCGCTTCTGCCCTCTGCTCTAGGAATAGACATGCCCCATTCAGGTGTAGATCTCACAATACAACGACTTGTGGAACAAAGATTCAACCTATCCACAACTTAGTACATAGCCATGGCTAGAATTTGGTGGAGTCACAGCAAAGACACAGACCTAATATAATGTGAACTAGAAATAATCCTTTTTTTTTCTTAAGCACTAATTTTGCAGGGTAGTTTATAATTGCAACAAAGCTGACAAATGTATCAGCAGAAGAACTGAGTACACTGACCACACTTATACTTTTCTATGTTAAAGTGGTCTCTGACTTCCTAGTAACCACCTTTCAATCATTTACACCCAGCCAAATTTAGGTTTTAAAGCATGTCATAAAATTATATTCCTCCACTATGTAAAACCCTCCAATGGCCTCCCAGTACACTTCAAATAATAATAATACATTTCAAAAATCCTAAACATAGCTGAGAATTCACCGCATAGTCACTTTATACCTCTCCACCTCCATTGCATGCCTCTCTACACCATTGCTGCTACAGTCCAGATACAATA
>NW_007769254.1:0-225 GCF_000696425.1 Galeopterus variegatus | reverse complement strand
CATAGTTTATCACATTATTTATTCATACAGAACATTTTTTAGACTTTATGTGCCTAGCAGTCTTGTGAATAGAAAGTGGTGAGCAGTGCAGACTTTGTCCGTGTCCTCATAGAGCTTACGTTCTTAAGAACAACTTAAATCTAAAATAAATATACCTTTAAAATAAAAGTTAAATATTCTATACTAGTCGCTAATAATTCCAAATAATTTAGGTACTCAATTGTC
>NW_007769253.1:5865-6077 GCF_000696425.1 Galeopterus variegatus | reverse complement strand
GCTGTCTTGGCACCCTTATCAAAGATAATTGACCATAAATGCAAGGGTTTATTTATAGGCTGTCTATTCTATTCCATTTGGTCTATTTGTCTGTCTTTATCCCACTGCTACACTGTTTTGATTACTGTAGCCCTGCAATATGTTTTAAATTAGGACATGTGAGTCCTCTAACTTTGCTTTTCTTTTTAAAAATTGTTTTGGCTATTCAGGGT
>NW_007769253.1:0-317 GCF_000696425.1 Galeopterus variegatus | reverse complement strand
GGATGGGGCAGATCCATGGAGCTCGAGTACAGAAAGCTGATGAAGAGGGGCTGTGTGTATGCACGTACATAGGTGTACGTAGGTGTGTGCATGTGTGTGTGTGCATAGCTATGTGTGCACCATGCGTGTTACATGTGTGTGCATAAAAGTGTATATGCATGTGTCTGTAGATGTGTGGTTGTGCATGCATGTGTATACATATGTGTAGGTGTGCTGCATTGTGTGTGCATGTGTGTACACAGGTATGTGCATATGCACATGTGCATTACATAGATGTGTGTAGGTGCACTGCATGTGTCCATGTGTGTATATATATT
>NW_007769252.1:5678-6077 GCF_000696425.1 Galeopterus variegatus | reverse complement strand
AAAACAAAACAACAACAACAAAAAAGAATTGTACCTGAAGATCAGATAAAGCTTAATGGAGGAAAAGACATTGACTATGGGGAAGCTATCTATTAGTGGATAAGTGTCAGAGTATACTCCTACAATGAGAATTCTGTAAGAATGATTCTAAAGGAGGAAAGTGTAGCTTGTTGAAACAGCAGTCTGACATGGGTTGTGCATGCAATAGAAGAGGTTCAGGAAAGGAAAAATAGCTAAAATGTGGCCAAATCAATACTGGCCTTAAATGTATTCTGAAAAGTGTGGAGCTGAGGTAAAGTATATGAGACCAATTGATACTGATTGTGATAAGGCAATTTATCAATACATGTAACAGTGGGTGTTACACTTTTCTAGGGTTCCTGGAAAAACTGGGGGCAC
>NW_007769252.1:0-737 GCF_000696425.1 Galeopterus variegatus | reverse complement strand
ACCTGACTTTTAATGAACAGAGCAGCAGTTGTAAACTAGATCAATAAAGGGGAGGGGAGAAGAGTAGCCTATAAGGACATTTGGTGTATGTCTCTCAGGCCAATCTTCAGCTATATGATAAGAACATGGTCCAGGGAATCATGCCATAGTCTCTCTCTTCTCTCAGCTCTCTTCCACCTCAAAGCCTTCTATTGAGACTGGATGCTCAGGAAGCATTACTGTTCTTCAAGAATTCGGCCCTTTCCTCTGACTCCTCAATGAGAAAATAAAGACTTGGGCTGCTACTTTAGAAAGGTGCACTTTTTCTCATCTGTATGTTTCTACAGACTCTTATCAGTTAAAAGAAGAAAATTCAACTTTGAATTTTTAGTTAATGAAACATTCATTCATAAATTTTGATTCAATTATACATTGGCATATTTTGTAGAGAAAATTATTTAATATTTATTCACTTTCTGTTGAATATGAATGTGTATTGCCTCTCTTGAAAGAGGTTAATTAATAATTTGAGAAACATTTGTTTTATTTTAACAACAATTTTTAAAACCCCTAGTATATGCAGAGCACTGAGAATTCTGCTGTGAATTACAATGACAAAAAAGGTTCATGCCCTCAAAAAGCTAATAGTCAAGTGAGAGAATATGACATGCATAGTACATATGTTGTAATGAGATAAGGAAGTATACGTTAAATGCTTATTAGCCATGCAAAGTGTAATGCAAGCACTGAAAACAAAA
>NW_007769251.1:4631-6077 GCF_000696425.1 Galeopterus variegatus | reverse complement strand
TGTGTGTGTGTGTCTCTGTGTGTATATCTGTGGGCATGTGTGTGCATCTGTGTGTCTGTGTGTCTCTGTGTGTGTATCTGTGTGCATCTGTGTCTCTCTGTGTACCTGTGTGCATCTGTGTGTATGTCTGTTTCTGTGTGTACATCTGTGTGTGTGTGTGTGCATCTGTGTGCACCTGTGTGTCTCTGTGTGTCTGTGCACCACTGTCTGTGATGGGGTATATGGTGTCATTTCTGGCACCTGCACCCCACAGGGGGTCGCCGAGGCTGCCAGCCCCCACCCCAGTGGGCAGAGTCTGGGAAGCCTTCTGGCGCCCTCCGGCCACACTCCCTGGCCCGTTCCTCCGTCCTGGGGCTCAGCCTCCCCGCTGCTCCCCTAGACAACCCTCTGCCTCCCTCTGTGGAGCTTCCCCCCCGTGCATGTGGGGTGTCATTTCTCTGTTGACTGTGGGAATGTCTGCTTTCCCTCGCACGGGGGTTGTTCTGAAGACCCTGCTCCCTGCCTGGATGAAGGACCGTCCCTCTCACCCCACCCTGCCATCTGCTGGGGCTGCACATGCTGTGCCCTGTGTGGAGCAGGCAGGTGGGGGCTGAGGGGGCCGAGGCCACGGGGAGGGGGTTCAGCGTCGTGGGCAGATGGGGGGCCACGGGGGAGCAGAGGCTCTGTGGAGGCCCCAGGACACTCAGGAGGGTGTCGGGACTCCATCCTCAGGATGTTGCTGGGGAGGGGGGCGCAGGGTGGAGGGGGCGATCTTCTGTCCACACCAGGGGTTCAGGAGATGGAATGTCGGGGATCGCAGGGTGCACGGGCTGGGCAGGGCTGAGCAGACGGCTGGGTTTGCGGTCGCTCCTGAGCCGTTTCCAAGCGAGGTGGACGTGCCTGCGTCTGCGGACACACTGCTCAGCCTGCGGCGGTTCAGTCCAACGTGGATTCTTAGACGGTTGTCTCAGTTCTCAGCTCTTTCTCTGCTTCCTGGGGCCGCCCATTTTGATTTTACTCCCCTTTCTCTGGGGCTCCCACTTCAGGTACCTGGCAGAGGCCAGGAGGAGAGGCGCTGTGGGGTGCAGGTGGGCTCGGGAAGGAGGTGGGTCCTTACTCCGGGAGGAGCCCCTGGGGGCCACGGGGAGAGGGTGGGTGTTGGGGGCCCCCATCCCCTACCCTGTGAGGGCCTCCGCCCATGTCCAGCCCCGAGTAAGCCCAACGCCGGCTCCTTTCCGCTCGTAGCACTGCTGAGCTGGATGGAAGTGTCCGAGAGGGAACTTTACTAAAAACCGAGGGAAAAAGAAAACACGGGCGGCATAAAACTACTTGAGGGCACATTCCTGATTGTAGGTACCCGGTGTCTGGCCACAGGAGGCCCAGGTTGGGCATCTGCTGCACTGGCCTGGCCTGCCGGGCCCACCGACAGGCCACGTGCTTTCCCGACCCCGCCACCCCGGGGCCACC
>NW_007769251.1:2337-3563 GCF_000696425.1 Galeopterus variegatus | reverse complement strand
ACGTGACCTCCGCTCATGAGGCCGGGAAGGGGCCGGGATTCCGAGGTATGGGGACGGGCCGGGGCTGGGGCCCTGCTGTTGAAGCCAGGCAGTGGCTTTGGGCCTCACTGTCACAGACACCCCATGTGCTTCCTGGGCACTGAGCACCTGGACTCCCAGAGGCCGCTGTGGGTCCTGTGGGGTCTTACACATGTGGCGCCGCGTCTGCTCCCCGGGCTGGCGATTAAGCTGTACCCCGCGATGTCAGGATGTAAATCCCCTTGGAACAGCCTGGCCCGTCCCCACTGCAGGCTGGAGGGGCACTGCCACGTGCGGGCCTCGTCTGTCTTCCTCCAGCACAGCTCATTCTGGTGGGCAGCGAGTGGTGTGTGTGGTGCCTGTGACCCTCCAGGGACCTCCCGTGGGCTCTGGGGCCGTGAGCAGATGCCAAGTTTAGTGCCGTGGTGCAGGTTCCACAAGTGCTGCCGGGGCCAGTCCTGCTCCCTTCTCCCTGGGCAGTGAAGCTAGAAACCCGGGGACTGGCCACCTGGGGCTGGGGCTGGCCACTCAGGGAAGCCTGAGGACTCTGGCGCTGCCCCCACGGGGCTGTGGGTTCTCCTCAGGGCCCTGCCCCTCTGGGGGCTCTTTCACCCACCCCGGCCTTGCCTGAAGGACCCTGTCCCGTGTGCAGTGAGGCAGTGCCCGCTCCCGCAGGGAAGTTGGCGTCTTGGGGCCCAGGATCCCAGGGAGGGGGCCTCTACCTGTGGCACTGTGTGTGGCCTGGGAAGTCCCTGGCCTGTCTGTGCCTCAGTCTCCCCACCTCTCTGTGCGTAGGAGCTTGGGTCAGTATTGGTCACATGGGCTCAGGCAGACCTCGGTCCACTCTGTTCACTGCTGGGCATGCTCTACCCTGGGAGGGCTGGTTCCTGGAGGAGCCTGGGGTTCGCTTACCCAGCCCAGGACCTACCCCCACCTCCCCTGGGCCTCCCCTCAAGTCTCTGCTGACCCTTCCCTGCCTTGGCCCCGGGGACACACACAGCCTTTGCAAAAGAAAAGGGGAAGGCCACTGCACCTCCCCCGGCCTGCTCAGGGCAGCGGGCCCTCCTGTGCCCACACGTGAACTGTCCTTAGTGAGCCTGGACGAACACCTGCCCGTGTGGCCTCGGACCCTCACGGGCTCCTGCCACGGTCACTCCACACCCGCCTGCACCAGCATTCGATGCCAAATCAACAAGGGCAGCCGCAGG
>NW_007769251.1:0-569 GCF_000696425.1 Galeopterus variegatus | reverse complement strand
GGCGGGAGCGCCGCTGCGCTCCCAAGCGGCGCACTCTCCAGTGCGCCACCAGGCCGGCCCAAGTCCAGTTTCTTTAATAGACACGTCTGCTCAGGTCATTTCTTCTAGAGGGAGGTTTCGCAGTTGGTGTCTTTCAAGGAATTTAACCTAAGTTTTCAAATTTGGGGGCACAAAGTTGTTCATATTACCTTATTGTCCTTCCCACAGCTGTAGACGGTGCCGTGATGTCACTTCTCTTATGTCTGATGCTGGTATTTGTGTCCCTTTCTCTGTCTTTTCCCTCAGTCTGACCAGAAGTTTACCTGTTTTTAAAAAGTTTTAAGAAAAAAAAATCAGCTTTGAGCTTCATTGATTTTTTTCTAGTTTCTATTTTATTGATTTCTCCTCTGATCTTCTTTGTTTTAGTTTCATAAGGTGGAAACTGAGGTTATTTATTTTAGATCTTCTTTTCTAATATAAACCTTTTAATGCTAAGAATTTGCCTCCAACAGCACTTTAGCTACATCCTACAAATTTTGACATATGTTTTCAGTTTTATTAAGTTCAAAATGCTTTCTTTTTTTTTTTTT
>NW_007769250.1:5737-6077 GCF_000696425.1 Galeopterus variegatus | reverse complement strand
AATAAAGAATAAAGGCTATAGCATTCCATTTACATGAAGTTCCGAAACAGGCTAAATTAACTTACAGTAATATAGGTCACAAGAGCGTTTAGGGGGTGCCAGCTGGTTGGGAAGGGAGTGCTGGGCAGGCTGTCTACCAGGTGTTGCCTGACTTTCCTAACGGGCCAGCTAGTAAAGATTTCAGGCGTGGAAGCCACAAGATCACTGTGACAACTATTCAAGAAGCCATACACACAATATGTGTGGTTGTGTTCTGGTAAAACCGTTTGCACAAACAGCGGCAGGCTGGATTTGGCCTCCAGGCCTGAGTTTTCTCACCCCCAATCTATCTGAATGTGGG
>NW_007769250.1:0-268 GCF_000696425.1 Galeopterus variegatus | reverse complement strand
AGACAGACAGACAGACAGACAGACAAGAACCACCACTGTAGAGAGAGGGCCCAGCGTCAGGGAGTATCCGACAGTGAGTGAGAGGAGCAAGACAGTGTGTGGGATAGACAGAAGGTGCCTGAGGGTAACTGAGTCACATTAATAGCGGTTCTCAAGAGTGAAAGTGCCACACAACATGGCTCAGTCTCACTGACATAATGTTGAGTGAATAAAGAATAAAGGCTATAGCATTCCATTTACATGAAGTTCCGAAACAGGCTAAATTAAC
>NW_007769249.1:5760-6077 GCF_000696425.1 Galeopterus variegatus | reverse complement strand
ATGATGCTGGAAAGGTACTTTTAGCACTTATTCAGTGACCTGGAGCAAATACACCTATGGATGTATTGCATTTACAATCTCAAATTTTATTAATAGGAAGAAAGTAAAAATAAAGTGAGAAAAAATCAAAATCTGAGTAAAATAATGTACTATACTCAGAAATACCTACCTTGTATAAATTTAGTCTCAGATATGTTAAATGACAACCACTTAGAAATGCATTGCATAATTTCTTTAATAAAATGTAAAATCCAGGCTTAATAGCTGTATATATTTTAATGACACACATTTATTGCTACACATAATTCATTGCCTAC
>NW_007769249.1:0-246 GCF_000696425.1 Galeopterus variegatus | reverse complement strand
GAAGAGATAAGGTGGGCTATGCAGAGCTGGCAAGAACAGAGCAGATCCTGGCAGCTGAGGGTTAGGGTTAGGGTTAGTGGGGTTGTGGGTGGTGTTGAAAAAATATAAGATGACATGAAGGCACTGGGATTTGGAGAGAAGGAGCCAGCTACCCTGTGCTTGTTAGAGTCTTCCTTCTGTGATGAAAAAAAATGGAAGATGAAAGAACAGTAAATAAGATACACAACTAGTAAGCTATAACACACA
>NW_007769248.1:5779-6077 GCF_000696425.1 Galeopterus variegatus | reverse complement strand
TTCAGTCTGATTCCTTTCATCCTGTTCTGGATTTGAAACAATCCAGACAATTTGTAACAATGTCTACTCACTTTTTCATTGATTCCAATTATCTGTCATTTGGGGGATAATATACTTATTTTCTTTCTCCTATTTTACTAGGCTTTGCTCAGCTCATGCTACCTCATCTTTTACTGTCTTGCCATAGATTCCACAGATTCTCCTGTCTCTACTTTTATCTATTACTGTAGAGACCCAATCCATTCCTTGAGCTATTCTTTAATTCTTGTCAATTCATTTGAACAAAATTTTCAACATT
>NW_007769248.1:0-365 GCF_000696425.1 Galeopterus variegatus | reverse complement strand
GTTGGCAATCCCATTTATCCAGCTCCTAGTCTAAATCTAAGACTTTCAGGTGACATAACACACATATACTCTCTAATCTGACCTAATCTTCCATCCCTTCCTAAACCCGCAAATACTTTCCTAACATTTTCCAGAATTTGACACCAATTCTTCTATATCGTTAAAAACTTCTCTGAACATTCCTTTCACTTTCTTGGTCCAACTAAAACCTGGGAGAAAATCAAATAAAAAACAAACACAGCCATTCCTCCCCTGCAGATCTCTCCAGTGGTGGCTGTTTTCTTCTCCACACTTTGTGTACCGACAGTCTTGGAGGTGGTTTTCTCTTTCCACTCCTAGACCATTTCTTCTCCCTCTATTGTCAA
>NW_007769247.1:5675-6077 GCF_000696425.1 Galeopterus variegatus | reverse complement strand
CTTCCATGCTGGGCAGCATACATACACCAACTTGATTTGTGGCAGTTTTCTTGACTTGCAGCCCAGTTGCTTCTGTGCTTTGATTTATCTGTTGTCCTAATTTGATTGTTTGTCCTATTTTTTAGAGCAGAATTGAATATTCTTGAATAAACAGCAATCACACATCACAGTAGAAAGTGTCCAGCTTCTGGAGGTCACACACTGAGAAGTCAGATGAGTGGATGGGTTGGTTTTCTCTTGCACAGTGAGGGGAGCTGCATTGTCAGAGAGCTGCAGTGCGTGGGGATGCCAACAGCACTGCTGCCATTTGTGAGCAGGCTTCTCCTGGGCCACAAATTTCTGCAAACCTGTGAGGCCAGGGTGAGAAAGGGGGAAGCCATTTTGGGCAACCTTTTCTAAAGC
>NW_007769247.1:0-803 GCF_000696425.1 Galeopterus variegatus | reverse complement strand
GTCTGTATGTGGGATCCGAACCCTCGTCGGGAGCGCCACCGCGCTTCCCAAGTGGCGCACTAGCGCAGTGTGCCACCGGGCCGGCCCACAATTAATTTTTTTATAAATTTAGTGTACCTTAGTGTGCAGTGTTTATAAAGCCTACAGTGGTGCACAGTAGTGTCCTTGGCCTTCATATTCACTCACCACTAACTCATTGATGCACCCAAGTCCCCATGTCGTTACTTTACTATATTAATACAGGATGGGACAGGTTTCTAACAGGCCCAAAGCCCAGGGACATGTCAGTCAACTCTGTCCTGTGGGGAATTCCCTCAATGCAGTGGTAGCCTCAGAAAAGTCAAGAAGCAGCTCCCCCAGAGGTCATGAGACAGATGGATCTTAAAAACACAGTGAGAAGCAACAGGAAAGAGATGGGGTCAGTCACGTGCTTTAGATAGAGGGTCAGTGGGCCAGGAGGACCTGCTATCTCGCGCTTATGTTTGCAGTGTCTGCAGCGGTTTCCCTTCCCTGATGATGGACTGTGGGGCCAGAGCTGGGGGCTCAGTAGATGGAGGTGCCTGGATCTGACACACAGCTACCCCATGTAAGAGATGCAGGGATGAGTGTGTCTGGCCAGCAGGGGTAGCTCCCGGTGACCTGCAGCCAGCCATGACTCCTGTCTGTGTGCTCTGGGTATGGGACATGGGGCCAGAATGGCTGCCACAAATGTGGAGTGCCTCTTTGGTCCTTCTATCCTTCCCTTCCATGCTGGGCAGCATACATACACCAACTTGATTTGTGGCAGTTTTCTTGACTTGCAG
>NW_007769246.1:5552-6077 GCF_000696425.1 Galeopterus variegatus | reverse complement strand
GGGAGGAATTGGTAAAGGGACATGAAAATCAACTACATTGTATATTGATAAAATAAAAAAATAAAAAATAAATAAATAAAATAAATGATTTGCAGATATTTTCTCCCATTCATGAGTTGCCTTTTCATTCTGTTAAATTGTGTCCTTTGCTGCAGAAAGTTTTTAATTTTTATGAAGTCCAGTTTGTCTATTTTTTCTTTTGTTATCTGTTACACCTTTGGTGTCATATCCATGAAATCACTGCCAAATCAAATGTCATGAAGCTTTAGCCCTATGTTTTCTTCTAAGTTTTATAGTTTTAGCTCTTATATTCAGGTCTTTGATCCATTTTAAGTGGACTTTTTATATCATATTATGTAAGGTTCCAATTTCATTATTTTGTATGTGGATATCCAGTGTTCTCAGCCCCATTTGTTAAAAAGACTGCCTTTTTCTATATTAGTTTTCTGTTGCTTATAACAGATTACCTGGGTAATTTATAAGGAAATGAAAATTATTTCTCACAATTTTGGAGGCTGGGAATTC
>NW_007769246.1:2770-3389 GCF_000696425.1 Galeopterus variegatus | reverse complement strand
TTGGGCTGATTCCAGCTCTTGGCTATTGTGAAGAGTGCTGCAATGAACATTGGGAAACAATAGCACAGATTTTTTTAAAAATGGAAAGTAGCTATATTTTATAAGATAAAAAGCTAGTGAGAAGATTATTATTACTGTGCATTTTTATAAATCTTTTTGACATCAGGCTTAGTAGAAAATGGGTGGATACTTATATCTGTTTCTACATTCAATTTGTTGCAGTATTTATTTTGGTTGAACTATATGAAGATTATCTGGCCTCATATAGGTATGTAGTTGGTCAATGAATATTTTAGTAATGTTTTCAGAGGATTGTTGGTATTCTCCTTTATACTCCAAAACTTGACATGTTGTTAACTTCTTAAATGTTATTTGCAATGTGAAAACTGAAACAATTTCAATGTACTTGTACTATATTAATTAAAACCCACTAGTGTATCTCGCAATTTGAATGGCTCTTTTACCTATGCATAACTTTGTTATACCATGTATTGGAGATATTGTTTTGCTGAGTTATGCAGATATTCCAAATGTTGACACACTTCATTATAAAATATAAAAAAATCCCATTTGTTAAAATTACCGGTGATTTCATCAAAAAAGTATTTAATATTGGGAA
>NW_007769246.1:0-321 GCF_000696425.1 Galeopterus variegatus | reverse complement strand
TTGATGTTTTTTCCCTCAGATTTTTTTGCTTTGTTCTTTAATTTCTAAAATTTTGTTTGGCGCTTAGTAAGGTTTAATTTTTGTTCTATTGGTTACCTTTGTAGTTAAAATACATTTTTAAATTTGTTTTTAAATTTCACCTTTTACTATCTAATTTATCAGTTTTTAATTGTATCTTTAGACTTATTGTCCATAAAACAATCAGTAAGCTTATTTCACTTTAATTTTTCTCTCTCTTCCTTTGTCTCATGTTTTATTTGGTTTATTTCTGCTTTTTTAGTACATACATGTTTTTATATGCTTGTCCTCATTTTTTTTTTT
>NW_007769245.1:5838-6077 GCF_000696425.1 Galeopterus variegatus | reverse complement strand
AACAAGAAATTCACAACCACATTCTCACCAGCCAGAGAAAGTGCTTGCCAATATAAAAGTAGATGTTGAAGGTGGGTTCTAACAAGATGTTTTTAAATATACACATTGTGGAATGGCTAAATCAAGCTAATCAACATATGCATTACCTCATATAGTTGTCATTTTTGTGGTGGGACACGTGTTCACTCAAAGACCACAGCAAAGAACAGAAAAATACCACCTTATTATTATCAGAGACC
>NW_007769245.1:0-286 GCF_000696425.1 Galeopterus variegatus | reverse complement strand
TTGAAATCATTCCAAGTATCTTTTCAGACCACAATGGACTAAAACTGGAAATTAATAATAATCAAAACCCCAGAAACTATACAAATACATGGAAATAAAACAATAGCCTCCTGAACGACCTATGGGTCCAAGAGGAAATTAAACAGGAAATCAAAAAATTTCGTGAAACTAATGAAAATAAAAACACATCATACCAAAACCTGTGGGATACTACAAAAGCAGTAGTAAGAGGCAAATTTATTGCAATAAATGCTTACATCAAAAGAGTGGAAAGACTTCAAATAAA
>NW_007769244.1:5867-6077 GCF_000696425.1 Galeopterus variegatus | reverse complement strand
CCCAGTCCCCCGTGCTTCCTCGCGCCTCTGACCTAGGCTCAGAGTCTGTGCAGACTGTGGGCAGCGCCCCCACCGCTGTCTGGCATCTGGGCCAGGGGCTCGCTCGGCCCTGGCGGGAGAAGCACATCTGGAGAACGTGGGGAGCTCCGGCTGCTGTCCCTCACGGCTTGAGCCTTCCTCAGCACGGCTGTCCCCGGCCTGGGACTTTCA
>NW_007769244.1:0-350 GCF_000696425.1 Galeopterus variegatus | reverse complement strand
ACTCAGCCTCCGGGCCCAGCCACACTTGGGTGGGAAGATGTGAGAACTCCAGCATGTGACCAAGCCCTGAGGGACTCAGCAGCCACGTGGGCCGTGGAAATGCAGCCTAGAGACAGGGCAGGGGGCGTCCAGAATGACCACGCGGAACCCGAGGATCAACGAGCCAACCGCAGGCCTGTGGAGCGCAAGAGCGTCGCTTTCTCCTGCTCCTCCGGGGAGCTAAAAATAGGGCTCTGCCCTTTGTCCTGGAGGAGTGAGGCAGCTGCCCGGCGTGGGTGTCGGCGACCACAGGCCCTTTGTTCCTCTCTGCCGCCCAGTCCCCCGTGCTTCCTCGCGCCTCTGACCTAGGC
>NW_007769243.1:5558-6077 GCF_000696425.1 Galeopterus variegatus | reverse complement strand
TATTTCACTTAACATAATTTTCTCTAAGTTTATCCATGTTGCTGTGAATGGCAGTATTTCACTCTTTCTTATGGTAGAGTAGTTCATTGTGTATATATACCACATTTTCCTTATTCAGTCATCCAATGATGGACATTTAGGTTGGTTCCAACTCTTGACTATTGTAAATACAGCTGTGATAAACATGGAAGTGCAGGTATCCCTTCAACATGATGATTTCCATTCCTTTGGGTATATACCCAGTAGTGGAATTGCTGGATCATATGACAGTTCTATCTGTAGTTGTTTGAGGAACCTCTGTATTGTTTTCCATAATGGCTGCACCAATTTACAGTCCCACCAACAGTGTAGTAAGGTTCTTTTCTCTGCACACTCACCAGCATTTGTTATTTTCTGTCTTTTTGATAATAGTCTTACTGAGGTGCGATGATATCACAATGTGGTTTTGATTTGCATTTCCGTGATGCTTAGTGATGTTGAGCAATTTTTCATATGTCTGTTGTCCATTTGTATATCTTC
>NW_007769243.1:0-219 GCF_000696425.1 Galeopterus variegatus | reverse complement strand
CAACATTATGGCATGTAATCATTTTTTGTGGCCCTTTACCAATTCCTCTCTTATTCCCCCACTTTCCCGCCTCTTGTAACCTCAGTTCTATTTTCTCCTTTTGACAGTTCAATGTATTATTGGGATCGTTGTATCTTTCTTTTTTCTTTTTCTTTTTAAAAAAAAATTTATTTATTTTTTAGCTCCCACTTATGAGTGAGGGCATGTGGTGTTTTTCTT
>NW_007769242.1:5769-6078 GCF_000696425.1 Galeopterus variegatus | reverse complement strand
GTTAGCTTTCGAAAACATTTTCAGCCAGCTGTTGCATATATACAATAAGCTTTCTTTCTTTCTGTTATTTTTTAAATTTGACCCAGACAAGTAGCTCATCAGGGTTTTCCAATAACTGCTCCAATGTACAAACGGTAGCAGGCCTGTCTGAAATACCACTATCCCCCCATTTCCTCATTGTTTTTCCATTTGTTATCATTATTAATGTTTAATTATTCTGGGGACATAACATGCAATGTACTTGGTTACCAAATGGGTCTATGACAAAGTACAAAGAGAAATGATTTTTGTTTGGGCCAGGGAAGAGCT
>NW_007769242.1:0-213 GCF_000696425.1 Galeopterus variegatus | reverse complement strand
GAATACAGCAAAATAAAGTCTTTACTTTATATAGCACTTACTTTTTAGTGGTGGGAGGAGACAGACAATAAACACATTTGTTTAGTATAATTGTTCAATAAAAGAAGAGACTTTGCCTGAAAAATTGCTTGGATTTCACATAGAAAATTGAAGTTAGCTTTCGAAAACATTTTCAGCCAGCTGTTGCATATATACAATAAGCTTTCTTTCTTT
>NW_007769241.1:4996-6078 GCF_000696425.1 Galeopterus variegatus | reverse complement strand
CTGCAGGAATGAGGGGGGTGCCACAGGCCTCAACCCCACCCCTCCTCCTTCCTCCTCCTGCCCTATTTTCTTCCCCCTTCCTCTATTCCCTCCCCCAACAGCTCTGCAACAACATCATTGAATGTAAAAATATATATATATTAATAAATAAACTTTTAAAAAATTTGAAAGAAAATGTCTATGGGGGCAGTTTTCAAAAAGGGTGGTCCCAGACTGGCAGCGTCAGCAACACCTGGGAACTCGTTAGAAATGCAAACTGTCAGCCCCAGTCCACACCAGTTTCTGGGGAAGGGCCCAGCAATCTGCAGTTTAACCAGGTGATTCTGATGCATAGTCAAGTTTGGGAACCACTGGGATGTGGGGTTTGGGCCACAGGCAGGGCTTCTCCCCACGTTTGTACAGTGGCATGTAGGCTCCCCAAGCCAGACAAAACAAAACCCCAGGAGCAGATGGCCATAGGTGCCTCATTTGCCAGACTGGAGATGACACAGTAACAGCCAGGGTCACTGCCTCCTGATGCACTTCCTTTCCCTCCACCGGAGCTTTCTTTGGGGCTGTGTTCTCGGCAGAGCTCACATACCGTCTTGATAAAGTCCACTGCAGCAGCCTGTGAATCCTGAGGAAATGAGGCACAGGTCAATTCAACAGCAACCATGACCTTGCAATCGTACTACTGCAATCCTGTGCCTGGTCCCATTCTAAGGCAGTCAGAAGTCAGGTGCATAAAAAGCACATGGAGGGAATGGCTAACTGTGTGGCCAGTGACAAGCTCCTGCTTGGAATGCAAGCTTGTTTTCTTCATTGAGCTGCCATCTGTGTCCAGGTACATTAAATTTGCTTCTCCTCCTAACAGCCCCAACTGTGAAGCTGAGCACTGTTTTAGGCAAAGTTTCCAGGATAAGCTATTTCAGCTTCTTCAGCTTGTTCTTTGTCTGCCTGGAAGTTTGTGGTCACTAGGGGACCTGCCTGTGCTTAGGGTGGCCAAACAATTTTCTGGGGACCAGTTTCCTGGGGTCCAGGGATTTTCAGAACTAAAACCAGAAAAGTCCTGGGCAAACCTGAACAAGTTGGTCACCCTATCT
>NW_007769241.1:0-278 GCF_000696425.1 Galeopterus variegatus | reverse complement strand
TCACCCTCTGAACATTTCATATGCACCTTTCTCACTTTATTTATTTTTATTTTATTTTATTTTTTTACATACGTTTATTTTAGCTAAAATTAGTTTATTTTAGCTTTAACCACATAAATATACAGTTGTCCTCTACTGTGGACATGTGGCTACGCAAAGCTTTTTCTTTAAATACTCGTACATGTGTTACTTTCCTATTGATATTATAACACATTACCACAAACATAGTGGCTTATAACAATACAAAATTATTATCTTATGATTCTGGCAGTTACAAG
>NW_007769240.1:5655-6078 GCF_000696425.1 Galeopterus variegatus | reverse complement strand
CTTTTTTGATTGTTTTTTGTTTTAAAGTCTATTTTGTCTGATATAAGAATAGTTACTCCTGTTCATTTTTGGTTTCTATTTGCATGGTATATCTTCTTCCATCCCTTCACTTTTAGTCTATATGTGTCTTTACAGGTGAGGTGGGTCTCTTGAAGGCAGAATATACTTGGGCCTAGCTTTTTAAACCAGTCACTTACTCTGTGTCTTTTGAATGGGGAGTTTAGTCCATTCACATTTAGAGTAGTTGTTGACAAGTATTGCTTAATTCTTGTCATTTGATTGCTACTTCTTTAGATGGTTTAAATGTCTTTTGGTCGTTATTTCCCCTTTTATTTCTCTTCTTCAATGTTAGTTGGGGATTGAAGGTGGAATGATTTAGCTTCTTTCTCTTTCTTGCTGGCATTTTTGTTTTAACTGTGGGTT
>NW_007769240.1:0-325 GCF_000696425.1 Galeopterus variegatus | reverse complement strand
TATCTGCCAAGTCCAGTTGGTCTAGGGTGTAGATTAAATCCTGTGTCTCTTTGTTGACTTCCTGCCTGGAAGACCTGTCCCATGCTGAGAAAGGGGTGTTCAGATCACCCACTATTAATGTATTAGGTCCTGTCTCTTTCATGAGGTCTAAGAGTGTTTGCTTAATATATCTGGGTGCTCCAGTATTGGGTGCATACATATTTATGATTGTTATGTCTTCTAACTGGATAGTTTCCTTTATCATTATATAGTGGCCTTCTTTGTCTTTTTTGATTGTTTTTTGTTTTAAAGTCTATTTTGTCTGATATAAGAATAGTTACTCCTG
>NW_007769239.1:5673-6078 GCF_000696425.1 Galeopterus variegatus | reverse complement strand
CCCTTTGAGGCAGCTATGAAAAACCTTCTTTCATTTGAAAACATTAGTTAAAAGGGAAGGGACAAGCATTTATCCTGTTTTTCCAGTGTAAACTGTATTTGTATTTATTTATTATTTGTGTGTGTGTGTGACCTGCCCCCTCAGCCTCCCTCTTCGAATCTGATTTGTACTTTAGGTTAATCAAAAAACCCCAGTTAACAAAGGAAAGCTTTTTTTCACAGGGAAATACCATCCCCTGAATGTAGAAAGCAGGACAGAATTAGAAAAACCTTCTTTTGCAAACCTTAATGAAATGCTGATTCAAAGACTATTCACTGGCATTAAAACCATCAGGTACACGGTCAAGAGAACATTTGTATAACACCAAAGTAATACTGGACTTTCTAGTTAGAAAGAAGGAGAAAA
>NW_007769239.1:0-232 GCF_000696425.1 Galeopterus variegatus | reverse complement strand
GAGTCCGTTCATTTGACACATGCTGGTGGAGTTCTTCTTTTGTGGCAAGTCAGAGCCGGGTCGTGGAGATGAGGAGTAAAAGTCTCTGACCTTGCAGAGTTCATGGCTCGGCAAAGGAGGCGGGCACTGAAACGGTCACATTAAAATCAGGGGAATCAGTGCTGTGAGGGAGGGGGCACTGGGATGCCACGCCACAGAGACTGGGGTTGGGAGGGGAAATCAAAGCAGCCTT
>NW_007769238.1:5290-6078 GCF_000696425.1 Galeopterus variegatus | reverse complement strand
CTGTACCTAGATGGGCTGGTCACTTACTGTCATTTTAATGGCAGCTGCCAGGTGAACACCTGCTGTGTGCCAAGCACTGTGCTAGTAGTTTCACTAATTTTACCAATAGCAACTGCAATTATTGAGCACCGCCTCTGAGCCAAGCCCCTATGTGCTTGGTGATTTCATTTATTTTCCTACAGTTATTTTGTTCTGACTGCATGCCGGGGTTGTGCTTGTAGAACTCAGTCATTATTATCCTATTAGGAGCTCCTAGTTCTTGTGCACCTACTGTGTGCTGGGCACTATACTTAGTGACCTCATTCGTGTACAATAAGTACTCTCACTGTCTGAGCGCCTGCTGCATGCCTGGCACTGTGCGGGTGATTCCCTTGCCAGGGTGGTGGGAGCTGAGTTACTGAGGCTCTCCTCTGTGATCTGTGTGTGCCATAAGGTCAGAGCTTCTGCCCTGTGCTCTTTCAGTTCCGCCCACCTTGGAGGTTACCCAGCTCCCCACGATAGCAGGGAACCAGGTAAATGTCACCTGCCAGGTGGGGAAGTTCTACCCCCAGAGACTAAACCTGACCTGGCTGGAGAATGGAAACGTGTCCCGAACAGAATCGGCCTCGACCCTCGTGGAGAACAAGGATGGCACCTATAACTGGACGAGCTGGCTCCTGGTGAACTCTTCCGCCCACAGGGAGGATGTGGTGCTCACCTGCCAGGTGCAGCATGACGGGCAGCCAGCGGTCAGCAGAAGCCACACCCTGGAGGTGTCTGCCCAGCAGAAGGAGCAGGGCACAGATGCC
>NW_007769238.1:0-216 GCF_000696425.1 Galeopterus variegatus | reverse complement strand
TCTCAGACTTCCAGACCAACGTGGAGCTCACAGGAGAAAGCATCTCCTACCGCATCTCCAGCACCGCCCAGGTGGTGCTGGCTCCCGGGGATGTTCGCTCTCAGGTCATCTGTGAGGTGGCCCACATCACCTTGCAGGGCGGCCCTCCTCTCCGTGGGACCGCCAGCTTGTCTGAGACCATCCGAGGTAGATGACCCCCACACCCAGCCCGAGCCC
>NW_007769237.1:5483-6078 GCF_000696425.1 Galeopterus variegatus | reverse complement strand
TCACGCTGTCTTCAGGCGCCCCCACTACAGACCCGCCGCCATCTTGGTCTTGACCCCCAATGGGGGAGCTTCTGCAACTGGCTTTTGTTCTCCAGGAAGGTCAAGCACAGCCTTCTGGAAGCCCACATTCCTCTGACGAAGCAGTTGATGGAACAGGGGGAGGCCCCCCTTCCCCAGCCCAGGTCCATGATTCAGACCAGCCTGTCAGGCTCCGCCCGCCTCAGACGGACCAGAGGGCCTGTTCCACCAAACGCTGAGACACCCGTCTGCTCCACAGTGTCCCCTCCTTCACCTTCGCACCCACCTTCAAGGACACAGAATCCAACCACAGAATCTCATCAGCACCGTGGAGGTGGCAGCAGCCTCTGGAAAATGACGGCAACGGGCAAGGACGCACATGCGCACCACAACCCAGAGCAGCCCGGCCCGGATCCCGTGCGGGTGACGTCATTTCAAAGCCAAACTACCTTTCCCAGGTTGCAGGGCCAACTGAGCGGCACATGCGCAGAAGCAACACAAGGCGGGTCCCATAGCTCAACGGAGGATGAGGCTTTAATTCCCACAAGCCTCTGTGGTCCTCCCCTGGGAACAATGG
>NW_007769237.1:0-206 GCF_000696425.1 Galeopterus variegatus | reverse complement strand
CATGTATTTTTATTTATTTAGGTCTTTTCTAATTTCACTCAAAAAAGCAGTCCTGTTTTTGCTGTAAACATCTCGAACTTTCAAAAATTTATTCCAAAGTAGGTGTAAGATTTTAGCAGATAATCTTTATCAGGTTCCTTCTATTTCCAGTTTGTTGTGTGTGTTTAATCATGAAGATGTGTTACCTGTTTTTTATGCTTTTAATG
>NW_007769236.1:5836-6078 GCF_000696425.1 Galeopterus variegatus | reverse complement strand
TAAATAGCTGTATGGGGAATGTTACTCCCTAAGTGTTTCTTCTCTGGGTGAAGTTCCCTCATGAAAATACAAATAAAGGAAAAAGGAACTCTAAACTCTAAAATTATTTTTATCTCCTTTTTATAGTTGCAATATCCAAGGTTCAGAAAAGCTAAGCAACTTGACCGAGTTCATACTTCTAAAAAGCAGATTTCCAAGGTCAGGGGTTCAGATCCCTGTACCAGCCAGCCACCCAAAATAAG
>NW_007769236.1:0-374 GCF_000696425.1 Galeopterus variegatus | reverse complement strand
TACTCCAAGCCCATTTCTTCTGAGCAGTGAGAAACCCCAAAGGGGTTAATTTCCTGGAGCCCTCAAGAGAGAGGCATACCTCCTCCAGAAATTAACACCGGCCTGGGGTTCTGTCTCAGTATCTATTCTCCAGGCCAGAAAGTTACAGAAAAGGAACACAGGTGGTGTTATGGCTAAGTATGGTTTAACAATGGAAGCTGAAATAACAAAGCAACATTTCATAATGCAATTTGCAAAAGGTTAAGTCAATCCACCAACAAAAGCTTGTTCTTAGCAAATTCTGTTTTTTCCTATAGTAGTTTCCTCAGTATTTTTATATAACAATAAAGCAACTTTCTTAACATATCAATCAGTAGGTTAACCTGCTCCAAGGA
>NW_007769235.1:5441-6078 GCF_000696425.1 Galeopterus variegatus | reverse complement strand
GGGAAGCTTGTGGACACGAGGCAGGCTTCGTGTCTGCACTGCCACCCTCCAGGGTGGGCCTAGCTGTGTGCCACGTGGGGTGACTGCCAGACTTGCCTCTCCTTGGGCAACTATTTGTTTTGACTTGAAAGAGACTAAGTTAGTGATTATTTTATACTTTATTTGAATCCTTGAATTACTGTTCAAGGCACTAACTATTTCATGGCAGGTTACATTATGTAAAGTGATTTTGAAAGATGAAGAAGCAACTCCTTGCCTTCCAGAAACAGAGACTTTTAAAATTTTTTTCCCTTAATTTCTAAGCAGGCTTAATTTTCTAACCAAGAATGTCAAGTAAATGTTTTGATCACTTATTTGTTAAATGTTCGAAATGCCTAGAACATTTAGATCAAGTTTAAAGTTAAAAAAAAAATCTTCAAATCAGTCAGACCTTTGTTAACAACACTACAGAGAATTAAAGAAAAAATTAAGGAAATGTTAATATGGAGTTAAAACTGTGAATGTATCTTATTAGTTCATATGTTGTTGAAAAAACACATTAGGAAGAAGTTTGAAATGCCAGCTCTTTAAGTGAATAATTTTATGTATTATATAGACTGATAAAAATGACCTTTTAAACTGTACTGATAAGAAAACG
>NW_007769235.1:0-242 GCF_000696425.1 Galeopterus variegatus | reverse complement strand
TGAGGCAAACTTAGGAGTGGTGGTGTGTGGTTGATTTGGAGACATACAACTGGACTGAAGGAGAGAAGGAATGAGGGAAAGAGTGAGAGAAAGAAAGAAAAAGAAACAGGAGGGAGGGAGGCAGGTGGGCGGCTGTAGGTGTTGAGTTCCGGCACACAGACGTCTGCATTGCTCAACTCCTTCAGCTTTAAAGCAACAGAGAGGCAACTGTAAGGGTTTCAAGAATTAAAAAATTAAAAAAA
>NW_007769234.1:5545-6078 GCF_000696425.1 Galeopterus variegatus | reverse complement strand
CTTTGACAAGGCACCAAGAACATACATTGGGGAAAAGACCGCCTCTTCAATAAATGGTGCCTTGAAAACTGGACATCCGTATGTGGAAGGATGAAGTTAGACCCATACCTCTCACCATATACTAAAACCAACTCAAAATGGATTAAAGACTTACATATAAGACCTGAAACTCTAAAACTCTTAAAATAAAACATAGGGAAAACACTTCAGGAAGCAGGATTGAGCAAAGACTTCATGAATAAGACCCTAAAAACACAGGCAACAAAAAGAAAAATAAACAAATATAAAACTAAAAACTTCTGCACAGCAAAAGAAACAACTAATAGAGTGAAAAGAAAACCTAAAGAATGGGAGAAAATATTCTTGAACTATACATCCATCAAGGGATTAATATCTAGAATATATTCGACAACTTAACAGTTAAAAAGAAACACAAAAACAAAAACAACTAACCCTATTAAAACATGGGCAAAGGAGCTGAATAGGCATTTCTTAAAGGAAGATATACAAATGGCCAACAGATACTTGAAAAA
>NW_007769234.1:0-237 GCF_000696425.1 Galeopterus variegatus | reverse complement strand
AAAAAAACAATCCTAACATTCATAAGGAACAAAAAGAACCTTAATAGCCCAAGCAATCCTGAGCAAATAAAATAAAATAAAGCCAAAGGTATAATACTACCTGACTTCAAATTATACCACAAAACTGTAGTAGCCAAAACGGCATGGTAATGGCATAAAAATATACACTTAGACCAATGGAACAGAATAGAGAACCCAGAAATCAACCCACATACTTACAGCCAACTGACCTTTGAC
>NW_007769233.1:5779-6078 GCF_000696425.1 Galeopterus variegatus | reverse complement strand
GGGGAAAAAACTGTCTTCACTTTGGCAACAAAACACTTAAAATGCCTGGCAGTGAACTTAGTAAGACATGCTTATGACTTAATTAAAGTTATCAATTTCTACCACAGGACTGAAAGGAAAATCTCAGTAGATATGAGGACCCTCCTCATTCCTGGAGCAGTAAAGCCTAATGGTTAAAAGTAGAGCTTTTGGGGCCGGCCCAGTGGCACACTGCTACAGTGCGCCGCTTGGGAGCGCCGCGGCGCTCCCGTCGAGGGTTCGGATCCCACATACAGACCGGTTCCCGCTCACTGGCTGAG
>NW_007769233.1:0-295 GCF_000696425.1 Galeopterus variegatus | reverse complement strand
CCTCTGTGGGTGACAGATGGGGACACCATGCACTTTGCAGAGGAGGCGGTGGAAGGCCGCATTCACCCGCTCAGGCGTTCTCCGCAGGCAACCGCGGCAGAGTTCCTGCCTTACTCAGAGCTGAGTCCTGACTCCAGGACTCATGAGATCTGTGGCCTTGGGAACGTTTTATAACTTCTGTGTGCCTCAGTTTCCCATTTGTGAAAAAGGAACAAAAGAATGCCTCATCCTGGAGTTCTGGAGGGGGCGGAGTGACATTGTGCATGTGAAGAGTTTGGCACAGAGAAATGCCAAG
>NW_007769232.1:5836-6078 GCF_000696425.1 Galeopterus variegatus | reverse complement strand
TATGTTTAAGAATGCCCAGTTTGAGAATGAAGGTCCTCCTCATTGGAGGGAAACATTATCCGTTGTTTTTTGTTCTCTCTCTTTAGAAAGAAAATTTTAGAAAATTTTATCCAATTACCTCTTCCTACTCCTGACCTACTGTGAGAATCCACCAATTAAGCTTCTCAGTTTTAGAACAATAAGGAAAATTTGTTTCTGTAAGCTCTTCGTTAAAAACCAAAATAATGGAAAAAACAAGTTAG
>NW_007769232.1:0-329 GCF_000696425.1 Galeopterus variegatus | reverse complement strand
GAAATATATTTTAAGTCGGGGCTGAGCCCGTGGCGCGAGTGCGGCGCTGGGAGTGCAGCAGTGCTCCTGCCGCCAGTTCGGATCCTATATAGGGATGACAGGTGCGCTCACAGCGCTCACTGGCTGTGTGCGGTGCAGCCGGTCTCAAAAAGGTAAAAAAAAAAAGAAATATATTTTAAGTCTGTTAACACTTTATATGATTTTAATATATTTTTATTTTTTCATATAAATTTGACAGGAGAATGCATTTTTAATAGTAATAAAATAAGAGCAGTTATTTTATTAGTATTGTTAATAATTATAAAATAATACTGTTATTTCAAGCATGT
>NW_007769231.1:5427-6078 GCF_000696425.1 Galeopterus variegatus | reverse complement strand
AAGTATGGTTGTTTTCCTAAGAAGCTCAGTGTGTTTCTGGCAATTGTTGCACAACTCCAGGAGACACCAAATGGGAATTCCCTGAAATTGTGGAAAGTGGTGGCCCTCGACCATGGACAGCACCAGGGTTCATGAGGAGACATCACAATCCATGGAGAGACACCACAAGGCAGTCCTAGATGTCCAACATGTTATTCTACTTTTTTTTTTTTTGTCCTTTTTTGAGACCGGCCGCACCGCACTCAGCCAGTGAGCGCTGTGAGTGCACCATATAGGATCCGAACCCGCGGCGGGAGCGCTGCTGTGCTCCCAGTGCCGCACTCTCCCGAGTGCACCATGGGCTCGACCCTTACTTTTTAATCCTTATTGCCACTCTGTGAAAAAGGCTCATGCCCTCTTTACAGGTGAGGAAACTGAGCTCAAAGAAGCTATGTAACTTGCCCATGATTATACAGGTGATAAGTGGCAGATTTGGAATCTGAATGCCTATCTGTCTGATTACATTTTCACATGGTCTCTCCTTCTGCACGGTATTTACTACTTTACTCACAACGGACCACTACATTGTAAGCACCAGACTTTGTACAAAACAAGTACTCAGCTTACCTTTGTAAATGTTTGTGGAGATACTTGGAGAACTCTAAGACAGCC
>NW_007769231.1:0-201 GCF_000696425.1 Galeopterus variegatus | reverse complement strand
GGGGACAAGACTGGAGGCAAAGACATCTGTTTATCTCCTATCATTTTATAGCTGAGGCATCACACAGTGGTGAAGGGTATAGAATGGGGAGTGATGTCACTGTCTATGTGCCTGGTCCCACGAAGATAGAAAAGACATCGAAGTATGGTTGTTTTCCTAAGAAGCTCAGTGTGTTTCTGGCAATTGTTGCACAACTCCAGG
>NW_007769230.1:5836-6079 GCF_000696425.1 Galeopterus variegatus | reverse complement strand
GCCGGGGGACACCCGAGACACAACCGTTTTGGAAAGTAGCTCGGCATCCAAAATGCTAAACGTGAGTTTTACACATGACCCACGACTCCACTGCTAGGGTACACTCAGCAGGAATGAAAACACACATGTGCTCACAAAACCTCGCACACGAATGTCCACGGCAGCTTCGTTCATCACAGACAAAAAGTGGGAACAACCCGCTGTGTACGCACTGATAACCGGGCTAGCAGATGCGGCACCTAC
>NW_007769230.1:0-280 GCF_000696425.1 Galeopterus variegatus | reverse complement strand
AACCGACCCAATGTAGAAACTGAGGTCTGGATAAAATATCTGGATAGACACTTCTCTAAAGAAGATGTACAAATGGCCAGTAGCACATGACAAGATGCCCGTCACCGCTAGCCATCAGAGAAATTCAGATCGAAATCGTAACGAGGTGCCCGTCCTCCCTCACGGGAACAGCCGCAGTGGGACAGACAGCAAGGGCTGTCGAGGGTGTGCAGGGAGTGGGCCGGGGGACACCCGAGACACAACCGTTTTGGAAAGTAGCTCGGCATCCAAAATGCTAAAC
>NW_007769229.1:5782-6079 GCF_000696425.1 Galeopterus variegatus | reverse complement strand
TTACTGAAAGGTGTATGTTGAAATCTCCAAATGTAATTTTGGATTTTTCTGTTTTTCCTTGCTGTTCTGAAAGTAATTTTGATGTTCTGTTTTATTTATTTATTAGTTTTTGGTGGTTGGCTGGTACAGAGATTGAAACCTGGACCTTGGTGTTATCAGTGCTGTGCTCTAACCATCCGAGCTAACCAGCCAGCCCCTTTTGGTGACATTTTAGGGGCATACATATTAAGGATTGTTGTGTTTTTTTGGAGAACTGACTGCTTTATCATGATGTAATCCGTGTATCACTCATAATTT
>NW_007769229.1:0-262 GCF_000696425.1 Galeopterus variegatus | reverse complement strand
CATATTCTTTTAAGTTTGTCAAGGTATATTTTATGGCTTAGAATGTGTTCTATCTTGGTGCATATTTTATGTGATCCTGAGAAGAATGTTAACTTCGCAGTTGTTGGATGAAGTATTTCATAAATATCAAACAGATTAATTTGATCGATGCCATTGAATTCAACTATACATTAGTGCCTTCCTGCCTACTTGATCTGTCAATTACTGAAAGGTGTATGTTGAAATCTCCAAATGTAATTTTGGATTTTTCTGTTTTTCCTTG
>NW_007769228.1:5758-6079 GCF_000696425.1 Galeopterus variegatus | reverse complement strand
TGCACCTCCCTCTTAACTTTGCATAACTCCTCATCAGTTTCACAACGGGGAGCAGAGCAAGGCTCACACCTGGGGTCTTAAATATGACAAACAATGCTTGAAATAAGAGAATTAAAATATTTTTTCATCTTTTTATTAATGTTTCCAACTTTAATCCCCAATGCTCATTTTCTTAATCCCGAAGATAAAATATCTTGAAAATTTCCTGGGCATCTATGCCACCCACAGAAAATAAGCAGAACAAAAGAATAGGCACAAGGTCCCACAAATCCCAGACAAGAATGGAGAAATGGAGAACAGGGTATGTTAAGAGGGTAAAAA
>NW_007769228.1:0-692 GCF_000696425.1 Galeopterus variegatus | reverse complement strand
GACACCAACAATGGGTGCTTTATTTATCCCAGAATCCTAGGTGTCCTACAGTAGTGGCTGGAACGTAATAGGAACTCAATAGGTATTTGCTGAATGAAGACTGTATTTGACAAATAAATGAATTTACACCATACAATTCAGTTTTTTTGGTATATAGTGGTATAGTGTTATTTTTTTTTTCTTTAAATTGATTGCCCCTCTAAGAAAGGTGAAGGACAATATTTTAACCCTATTTTCTGTCCCAGAGTCACAGAGTTCAGCATGGAATTCTCACATGAATGGTAATCTGATAAATGCTTTACTAACTGATTGGTCTAGAAAAATCTGATGGAAAGGCAGTGAGACTTCTATAGTCTATTCAAGCAGGAAAAGGGGATACTTAGATTAAAGCAAAGCCAAGTAATCAGTGATTAATGTTTTATTTACACCAAACACAAACTGTCCCAATATTATAAGAATTTCCAGATATCTGGCCAATCAGAATTGTTTTGATACCATCTGGACATTTCTTTCAGACTTCAGGTTTTGATTTTTTAGAGGTGGATGGCTCTTTCCATTTGCATGTTTTATTAGAAATTATAAATATGGTGCTTAACAGCATTTCAAACTGTAAAATCATAAGAACAACTTTTGCACCTCCCTCTTAACTTTGCATAACTCCTCATCAGTTTCACAACGGGGAGCAGAGCAAG
>NW_007769227.1:5659-6079 GCF_000696425.1 Galeopterus variegatus | reverse complement strand
AGCATGCCCATTACCACAAATTGCGATTATACCCTGTATCCCCCACCCAATTAATCCCCAACCTCGCTCTCCATCCACCTTTTCCCCACCCCACTTTGTAACCCTAGGTATGCTCTCTCCCTCTGCAAGTCCAACATGCCACTGTAGTCTTTCTTTCCTTCCTTCTTTCTCTCTTAGTTCTCACTTATGAGTGAGGGCGTGTGGTATTTTTCCCTCTGTACTTTGCTTATTTCACTCAACATAAGTTTCATCCATGTTCTTCTGACTTTAAATTATACTACAAAGCTATTGTAACCAAAACAGCATGGTACTGGCATAAAAATAGACACTCGGACCAGTGGAGCAGAATAGAGAATCCAGAAATCACCCTTCAGGCTTACAGCCATCTGATATTTGACAAAGGCAACAAAAACATACATT
>NW_007769227.1:0-383 GCF_000696425.1 Galeopterus variegatus | reverse complement strand
CAAAGTTTTGCTATTTTTATTTTCTAGTTGTATTGGTTTAATATCAGATTCCATATTTTTCGTCTCTTAAGAGCTCTTTTATGTTCTTTGATTGATCTTTCCATAGCATCTTTTTTATGTTTTATGGACCCGAAAACTCATATATCTCTGAGAATATAAGTAAAGAATTTCTTTAAAATATATGGAGCCGTAAATTTTCTGTTTCCTTTGGGATAAGTATATTTTGTTTGTTCATATGGTATCTCTTCCATATAGCTTGCTTTTCTTGTATGCTAGTGATCTTCGATTTTTAGCTCATCTTTTTGTTGTTGTTGTTGTTGTTGTTATGAATATTCATGGGGTACAAAGCTGATTGTCACCACTCATGCCCAAGATGTGATGGC
>NW_007769226.1:5562-6079 GCF_000696425.1 Galeopterus variegatus | reverse complement strand
TACTAAGTGCAGTTAACATTTTTTCTCATTTTGAACAAAACAAATCCCTTTTTCTATATAGAGAAGATAGAGTGGAAATACAAATGAATGCAAGGAGACCAGTTAGGAAGTTATTTCATTTGCTCAGATGAGAGCTGAGGCTAGCTTATCTGAAGATTGAGTTAATATGGGGATACTTCAAAAAGTCCATGCAAATATCTTTTAATTCTGTTTTTCACGAACTTTTTGAAGTACCCTCATATATATTGATAAAATTAGACAGTTTTGAGAGAAACTAAGTGGTAGAATAGATTGAACTTGTTACTGATTTTCTTAGGTGTGGTGTAGAGAAAGGGAGATGTCGTGAACAGCAGGCTTCTAATTTAAGCAGTTGAATCAATGGTGGTGTCATTCACTAAGGCGAGGAGCTGAAGAGGACAGGTTTGTATGCATGTGTAAGATTAAAATTCAAAATTATAAAATTATTTATTGAAACATAATTAATTATACATGTCTGTGGGGTACAGAGTCGAGTATC
>NW_007769226.1:0-211 GCF_000696425.1 Galeopterus variegatus | reverse complement strand
AGTGTGCGATTATTTTAGAGATTGCCTAAATGTCTGAGTTCTATAAGCCATATGCATTCTTGTACGTAGAAGAAAAAGAAAAGAAAAAAAGAGCAAATTAGAACACAGATGGGTCAGTGCATGATAAGTGTGCTCACTATGATCACAACCTACTAAGTGCAGTTAACATTTTTTCTCATTTTGAACAAAACAAATCCCTTTTTCTATATAG
>NW_007769225.1:5357-6079 GCF_000696425.1 Galeopterus variegatus | reverse complement strand
TTGCCGGACACGAAAAAAGACAAAAAGGAAAAAATAATATATATATAAAACAAGGGGACATAATTAAGTTGGCCATGGGGATGGAAGAGATGGGAGAAGATAGGTAGGAGTTATTCTAGAATTTTAGACCGTCTAGACTTCCAGCCTCCTGGCTTGGGGCCATGGAGGATTGTGGGGACATTTCCTGAAAGAGAAATTACAAGAGAAGAGGCAGAAGAGAGCAGGTGGAGGAGAAATTCCATTTTGTTCTGAGTTTGAAATACACATACAACCTCCAGATAAATTTATTCAATGCAGTTGAATATCACTGGATACTGATTGCTGAGGATAAATATATTTTAGTTTTCAGTACATAAATTCTGGTTAACCCTAATGGTCTTTATGCTGCTATATTCCTGACCAGTGTTTCTAATTTCTTCAACTAGACTTAAATTGCCCAATACCAAAGGCAAAATTATATATCTTCCTCTTACTGCACAGAGCCCTAAGCATAATGTCGGCTCTATAGTGAAGGCTAACAAATAGCAGGATAAACTAATTGAATTTTATAAAACAGGAACTAGTTCTGGAGTTGGAAAAAAATCTTTTTCAGCAGTTTGTCAATTGAAATGTTAAAAAATAAACTAATTTATTAAATGAAGAAAATCAGAGTTTAGAGGTCTATGGTTTCATTTTTAAGAGGGTCAGCTAGTTTCGTTAAAAGCATGGTATAAGACCTATAT
>NW_007769225.1:0-276 GCF_000696425.1 Galeopterus variegatus | reverse complement strand
AACATAGAGATTGGGGAATTAGTGAGAGAGAAGATCAGAACTATAAGGAGTTTTCCATTTAAACTTTATTAATGAAAGCAATGGCAGTAGTTTTTTAAAAATATATCGGGCCGGCCTGGTGGCGCACTGCTACAGTGAGCCGCTTGGGAGTGCAGCGGAGCTCCCGCCGAGGGTTCAGATCCCACATGCAGACCGGTTCCCACTCACTGGCTGAACGAGGTGCGGGTGCAGCGCCGAGGGTTGCGATCCCGTTGCCGGTCCCGGTCTGGTACGGGC
>NW_007769224.1:5707-6079 GCF_000696425.1 Galeopterus variegatus | reverse complement strand
ACAAGTTTCATTAACTAGCATGCCCATGTATTATGAATTTCATGTTCATCAGAAAATGTATAATATTTCTTAATTTTAAAGTTTGAGCATTTACCAAAAAGTATAAGAACAAAATTCAAAATAAAATATTAAACACTCAGTTTCAGCAATTAAGTAAAATAGTAAACAATGTATGTAAAATGGAACATTTTTCCTATTATGCTACTTAGTGAAAGAAATCTGTAGGGGGAAAAAAAAGCTTTTTCTGGCCTAAGTTCTACAAATCTACAAATTATGTTGTGGGAATGGGTAGATAGTATGAAAGAAAAGTGTCTTCAGTGTAAAAGTCTTAAGCTTGAGAAGTTTGAGAGTTAAATTTTAAACCTGCAATTG
>NW_007769224.1:0-401 GCF_000696425.1 Galeopterus variegatus | reverse complement strand
TTAGGCATCTATAACTTATTAAGGTATTGTATGAATATCTCTAAAGATTATCTAAAAAATGTGTAATAAATTATTACTGCTAGTTTTTGCAGGTCTGTTACCCCAGATATAATTTATAGTTTCTTTCTTACTTAGCCTCATCTAAAGTATAGGAACTTCAGTCACTTATTCTAATGGCTAAAAAAGCATCTAATTTCTAAGTTAGAAGACCCAAAAAAATATCTTGACTGACATTTTCATCTTAAAATAGAAGTTTAGGTATTAATGAAATTAGTTTAAATTTGCCATTGACCAATAAGATTATTCCATAGGGTTGAACAATCCATTAGTCAGTTTGTAAACAAGTTTCATTAACTAGCATGCCCATGTATTATGAATTTCATGTTCATCAGAAAATGTAT
>NW_007769223.1:5492-6079 GCF_000696425.1 Galeopterus variegatus | reverse complement strand
AAAAAAAAAATTAAGACATTGACTCTTACTTAGTACAATCATCTCATTATAAGGATAACAAAACTGAGACCAAAAATAAAAATAGGTGATAAGCCCAGTCTAAAGTCACCTGTTCTCATTATAAGGATAACAAAACTGAGACCAAAAATAAAAATAAGTGATAAGCCCAGTCTAAAGTCACCTATTTTTTAAGTGAAATAGCTAAGATTAAAGCACATTCTCTTGAATCCTATTCCAGGGATTTTTAATTGCACTCTAGGATTCCACTGTCTAGATAGGATAAATTGACCCCAAAGCCTCATGTTAACCCTTAGCTTTCTCCCTTCTTTGTAAGTTATTAAATGGAGTCTCATTTAGGAGATGTAGGGAAATAAAAGGGCGGAGGGCTTAGTTCTCTCTACCAATACACACATTAAAAAAAGGGGGTGGGCTAAAATATGGTCTGTGGTTTGCTAATCAAACTATGTCCCATAGCAACTTAATGTAAACAACTTAACATATTTTTGTTTTCCAGAGTCTGTGTAGCTCCAATATCAAAACCACATTAAACTCATATGGAAAGAAAAAAGCAAAGAAACTATTCCAAA
>NW_007769223.1:0-222 GCF_000696425.1 Galeopterus variegatus | reverse complement strand
CTGTCTCATGTGTCCACTCTGCCTTCTGCTCTTCTGCCATGGGACAATCCTCACCAGATGCCGGTGTAATGCTCTTGAACTTCCCAGTCTCCAGAACTCTGAGCCAAATAAACTTCCATTGTTTATAAATTATCCATTCTCTGGTATTGTTATAGCAACAGAAAAAAAAAATTAAGACATTGACTCTTACTTAGTACAATCATCTCATTATAAGGATAACAA
>NW_007769222.1:5803-6079 GCF_000696425.1 Galeopterus variegatus | reverse complement strand
GGCTACAAGTCAACAGAGTAACCATTATTCTTTCAGAAGGAGAGAAGAAATCTAGGGTAATTAGAAGGGGAAGGCGGTGAGACTGGACAAGGGGCATAAAGAGTAAGTATGATTTGTAACAGTATAGAGGCTAGCAATATTGATTTATCAACATATCTCAACGTTCAACCCTCAAAATACGTATAATCAATTTCAATTTGATAAAAATTAAAAATATATATATATTGACTGTCTCTTATACAACAGTTGTATTTGTCATTGCCTTGTTAGATTTGT
>NW_007769222.1:0-3815 GCF_000696425.1 Galeopterus variegatus | reverse complement strand
CCCCTACAGTTCTATCACCCTGACCTGTCTCCACTTTCTGGTACCAATATCAATCAGAAGGCATATTGGCTCCCTATGCTATACCCCAATGCTCCCATGGTGGGTCAGCCTCTCCCCCCAGCACCACAAATGTTTCCCATGGGGCAGAATGTGCACGAGTTTTCTCACAGTGACTCCCCCAACCTCTGGGTGGTTCCTTCCTCCCATCAGCTGCAGCCCATAGCTCCTATGCAGGTCCAGGGGAAGCTTGCTAGTAGTTTTGCTGGCTTGGGAGATGGGATGGTGCATTCCCCTGCAGACTCCAAGCAGCTTCACACAAAGGGCACTGCAGCTGGCAGCTGCTCCTTGTCTTGTACAATGCCAGCTCCAGAAGATCTTCTTCTTCTCCCGAGCCCCAGCAATCTCAAGATGGCAGTTTTTGCATTTTAATAATTGTAAGTTGATTGGTTACAGGGGCAAGGAAGTCCTGGCATTGTCTATTCCACCATCTTGATGACATTGCTGCTAATAACAACACTGCTAAGTACATAAAAGCATGGATAATTCATGTCTCATCTATTAAACTGTGAAGAGGTTGGGAAAAAGCAAAGAAAGGGGTATTCTTGTACACTTATTGTGGAAATGTAATTTGTGCAAATTTTCTAGTGGGTAATTTAATAATGTGCAATATGATAGAGAAAGATGATCATGGCACATTTTTCAATGTATGTGTGTATTAAATGTAAGCTCCATGGGAGAAGATTCTGTATTTTTTCCCATCAGATTCTGGTGAAGAGCAGGAGGTCAATGAAATAAGCTAATGAATCAATGAACACATGAATATCTAGCATAACTAAGGTTAGGAACCCATACAGTTTGGTCTTATTATTTAGAGGTCAGAATACATGGCTAAGTATTTCTGCTAATTGTTTCTATTGCTTAATTTACTGCTTTAAAGTTTGTTTTCAGTTTTTGCAAGGATGGCTATTTGCCAGAGAACGAATTCATATTTGAGCATGGATGTATATTCTGTAATCCTCTGTTTCCTACAAGAACTGAGTGCATACCCCAAGGTTCATGAGCTCATTCCAGTCAGTCTCTTCAGCCCTCTACTGTGTGAGGTTTCAGATCAGTTCATCTCGTTGACAGAATGCATTGCCTATTTCTTTTTTTAAATTTTTCCAAATTTTATTAAGACCATAAACCTTCAGTTTGAAAAAATTCAATGAACCCCAAACAGAATAAACATAAAGCTCAAAGCAATACAAAACCAATCACTATATTGTTTAGGAATAGATATATATATGTTAAAAACAATAAAGAATAGCAAAAGCAAAATTAACCAAAATTCAGGATAATGGTTACCTCTGAGGAGAGGGACGGGGGATTCAAAGGCTTCAAATGTATTAGTGAGTCCTTTTTCTCAATTGACCTAAGGGGTAAATAAGTACTTATTTTTATCATTATTCTTTAAATTGTATATATACAAAATATTTTTGCATGTATGATAGATAACCCAATAAAAAATTAATGAAGTTCATCCATTCTTCTGCGTTACTTATAACACACACAACCTGGGAGACTACTCCCTCACCAACCAAATCCAATTAATAATCACCTTCTACTTCTATCTCCACTGGCACATCCTTGTCCAAACCACCCTGACTATCACCTGGAACATTGAAATCTCTTCCTCTCCCTTAAACCTCCTCTCTAATTTGATCTCTACACAGCAGCCTAAGAAAATGTTTTAAAATGTGATTAATCCTGTCTCTCTTCAACCTAAATCAGAAGCAAAAGAGAGAGAAGTAGATTGCCCGAGGGCACAGAACCAGGAAAGGGCAGAGGCAGGGCTCAACATCTACTAGTCTTGAGAATCCAGGGTCTTTAACCCACCCACTATCCTACCTTGGGTAATACTGGGAAAGGCTTGGCTGCTGCCTAGTACGGGATAATCTCTGGATAAAGAATAGATTTATTTCTCTTCCCATCACCACCTCGCCTCCTTTATCTGCCTAACTCCCAGTTACCCTTAACTCTGAGGTGAAAGCACACTTCCCAAGAAATGCCTTCCTAACCCCCTTGTCTATTACATAAGTCTGATATTTGTTCTTGCAGCACTTTGTACATTTCTAATAACACCCCTTCAACACTAAACTGTGACCTCTACAAGGGCAGGGCCTGTTTTGCACACGATTATAGTGTACATCGCACACCCCTGCCTACTCTGGTTCTTCCCCACGTCCATTCCTCAGTGAAAGTGACAGGTCACCAAACAGACCTTTCATCTCTCATCCCAACAACAAGCAATCTGGCCTCCTTACCTTACCCATAGGACAGTGTGTGAGTCATGTGCGGCAGGAGATGAAGACCAGCCCTGGCCGATTGATCCCAAGTTGGTCTGTTCCATGGAAGGAACCTGATGCCTGGATGGGAATGAAAGACTTTGGGTACCCAAGACCCAAATTGTGGGGCAAGTGACTAGGTCATAAATGATCCCCTCTCCTGCCCCTATTGTTTAATGCTATCCACTCCCTGCACTTGGAGTTTGGGTGGAGAGCAGGAAAATGCCCACCCCAGCTACTCTGGGGCCACTAGCAGCAGACCAAGATGGCCATGCACAATGGGCTTGGAATAAAGGTTGAGGTCAGGGGCAGGCACAGCCAAGGCTGTGGGACTTCCCCACATGCCCAGAATAAGTTTGAGCCTGCAGAGGTCTGGCTCCTCTCCTTGGCAGCCCCGAGTACACTCAGAATTTTTGTCTGTGATCTTTCTGCTCCACAACAGAGGCAGGGTGCCTTCATGCACCTCTAAATCCTTAGTGCCCAGCACAGGGCATAACCAAGGGGATATGTCCAGGAACTGGGAGGTATGGCTAACCCCATGAGTCTTTCAGGTCTGACTCGGGCACCTCCTTGAGAAGTTTTCGTTCCTGGACACATCCTTTAGTTGTCTCCGTGCTTTTCACCATGGGTCCCCACAACCTTGGTGCTCTCTGTATTGTGGTCTCAAAAAACATTTGTCAGATGAAAGGAAGCTTGCAGGATGACTTCCCCGAGCAGGCACCAGGTCCAGGAATACTCTTCAAAGCCCGTTCATTCACCTGTTGGGTTTATTTCAACATTTGAGGATTAACTGTTGTTCCACTCTTTTACTGGGCTCAAGGGTCACCTCCTCCAGTAAGCCTTTCTGGCCTTCCCCTTTAGAGGCTCCTCTTTCCCATGGCCACTGTACCTAGGTGGACGTCTCAGCCCCTAGACCAAGTTGGTCCTTTGGGCACAAGAACCAGACCTGATGGATCTCTTTGTGGCCATCACCTGGCAGTGCTTGACTGAGCTCAGGCTACAGCTATAGAAGGCACCATCTCTTAGGGAAGTAACCCACCTCTGAAGCAGACACATCCTGGTTGGGATCCCAGCTTTGCCACTTGATAGCTTGGCCAAGTTGCTTTCTTACTGTTAGCTTGCTGGCCAGTAAATTGTCCTGCTGAGTCCAGAAATGAGGTTCTAAACTACCTGGCTGATTTGCCAGGATAGTCATCATCCCCTCAACCCCAGGGGAGAGCAGGGCAGGACAGGCCTCTTAATATCTGGTACTTGGTAGTCCAGGTACCTGGGCTAAGTGTGGGGCAGTGGTGTGAGGCATCTTTGGATGCCCCAGTCTAATGTCCTTCTCTCCCTCCACCCGCAGGTCACCTAGAAAACAGCCAAAAATAAGAATTAAATACTGATGTTTTATTTGGAAGGTGCAAACTCAGGTGCAAGTGTGGTACTGTGAGGTGACATGTCCCCAGGCTGGGCACTGCTTCATGTCAAGCCTGAAGAGGCACAGCAGGT
>NW_007769221.1:4917-6079 GCF_000696425.1 Galeopterus variegatus | reverse complement strand
AAACAAATGCGGTACTGCAAAGAACCCAGGCAATTGCTGCAGTCTGTGGGCACTGGGTGTTCCTATGGGGGTCAGGAAGGTGGGGACAGCCACCTCTCTGGGGTCCCTCTGAGCCTTGGAGCATTTGGATAGGCAGAAAAGAGAGGGTGTTTCAGGGTCATAGCACTGGGGGGGGAGTAAAAGCCCAGCGGGAGGACATAACATGGCCTTTCCGAGGCCAAAGAAGAGATGAGCTTGGCTGAAGTGGGGGATCAGGGAGGGGCAGTGACCGCCCCTTTGTGCTCAGAGGCTTGTCCGTGATTCCGCCACCTGGGCAGTGTCTCTGCCTTGTCTGCACTCTCCTGTCCAGCTCTTGCCTCTTCGGGACACTTCCTCCATCAGTTCAGGAACTCCAACTCCCAACTCCTAGGAACAGAAACAGAACCCACTCTGGAAGGCCAGTCTGCTGCCCAGAGTGTCGTAAGACACTCCTCGAGGTCAGTGAGAATGAAGTTGGGCTTCTCTGGTGCCCTGGTTCCTGCATTCCCTGGCAGGGGAGATGAGACCACATCAGGTAGCACGTGTTTGCTTTTCTCCTTTCCAGGGGCTGCTAAAGCCACCGCCACCCCCACCACCGTGAATTACTCTCCAACTGAAGGAAAACAGTGGGGTGTATAGGGTCCTAGAGGGGCATGCACAGGGCAGCTGGGGAGAGGGCGAGGAGGGATGACTTCAAGAGGCCAGAAACAAGCTCTTCTGCTTCACCCTCCTTCTGCCCTGTCCCCTTCAGCTGGGGGCAGCAGAGCCAAGTGCATGGGTTTGGGAGCCTTCCCCAGTGAACTAAGCATGCCCCAGCCGCCTTTACAACACAGAAGTGTTCCCTTACCCTCAGCCTTCTAGCTGCTTCCCTACCCTTCCCATGAGAAAATGTCTCCCTCCAGGTGTCCACCTCCTCCCCTCTCGTGCGTGCGTCCCTAACCCCCATCATCCACACATGCTGCGCTGTGGCCACCCCCTCCCCTGCTTCTGGGACCCCGCCCTCTCCTGGCTTCCTCTTCCTCCGCTGCTCTGGAGTCCTTCCTCCCACCTTGCACACACTGCCTGCCCCATGAGACCATCCTTCCTGCTGGTCAGGTGTCTGTCCCTTGCTCTTGTCCCCACTGCCACTGGCCTGCAGATGTCA
>NW_007769221.1:0-254 GCF_000696425.1 Galeopterus variegatus | reverse complement strand
ATAGGACTGCCTGAAATAATGGCTTGTTTTCCACTGAAGCCCATTTGCTATTCATGGTGAGCATTCTCCAGGCCTAGGGCAGAGAAACGCAAGTCCTGAGGCCCGGGTGGCAGCTGCCGGACACTGGCATATGTGTGTTTTGTATTGCAGTCTCACTAAATTTGGGAGGGCTGGAGAGTAGCTTTGCGGTCAGCCGGACCTAGGCTCTGCCATCTACTGACGGGGTGGCCTTCAGCAACTTACTTAAGCTTGAT
>NW_007769220.1:5535-6079 GCF_000696425.1 Galeopterus variegatus | reverse complement strand
TCTGCTGATGTTCGTACTGTGACTCCTGTAGTTTCACATTGCAGTACACAGTTTTCCAATATAGTCTTGCCACGGTGAATGACTATGATGAAAGCATACAATCGACTGCTTTAAGAAGTAATGCACCTCTTCCTATATTAGAAATAGCCTAGAGCTGATGTTAGATAAAGTCTAAATATTTCTCAATAGCTACCATTTAAACTTTGCAACCTGAGTTACAATTTCATAAAACATAAACAATGACTATTTTGAATTATTTTCTAAAATCTAAAAGCAACATTCTTTAAAAAGAAAAACTTGACCTCAGAAATGCAAAAGCACTTGTCATTATCAAAAAATGTATCAGAGAGCAATTTTGGGAGAAGAAAAAGACCCTGATTCAAGAAAGGGGATACAGATCCTAGGAAACAAATACTGAAGATAGCTAGTTTCAGACCAGCGTTATTTTAAAATGAATACAAAGAACACAGATCCCAACATTGGAAAGTTGAAGAAAGTTGAAGAAGGAAGAAAAAAACGATCACACAGAAAAGAAACCAATATT
>NW_007769220.1:0-212 GCF_000696425.1 Galeopterus variegatus | reverse complement strand
CAGGCAAATAAACAAATCTTGACCTAAACTTTACATCTTCTACCAAAAATAACAAAAAAAAATGAATCACAACCTATGTAAAATGTATAACTACAAAATTTTTAGGAAAAAAATAGAAGAAAATACCATCTGGCTGCCAAGAAAAAAAAAGAGAGAGAGAGAATATCATACCTTGGCACCATATAAATCCGAGTTTTTCATTAAAAATTCTG
>NW_007769219.1:5861-6079 GCF_000696425.1 Galeopterus variegatus | reverse complement strand
CCCCATGCCTGTCCTAGGCAGTTTGCCTCGATTGCTTCTATGGGAGAGACCCATAAACTTGTTTCTTATTTAAACCAATGATAGCTGGGCATTTTCCTTTGTGTGCATAGATACTTAATCCTAAGTATTAATTGCTAACTTTTTTCTTTTTACAAAGGGGGAAACAGGCTAAGAAAAAATAAGCGGCTTTGTCCAAATCTATCTGTCTGACTCCAGAC
>NW_007769219.1:0-350 GCF_000696425.1 Galeopterus variegatus | reverse complement strand
CTGCCACCTGGTAGAATCTTGGGGTTTCCATGGAGTTGTCTGTAGATAAACTCGAATCATCAGCAGTGACCAGTGGCCAGTGATCAGTAACCTCTGTACTGGACGAATGCGCCCTTTAGCTTCTGCCACCCAGACGTCCTCCACTATCGTCTCCTCATCCTGTGTATCCTCAGCTGACGTTTCCTCTTCTCTCACCATGTCAGGTAAGGACAGAAACTTTTTAGTGTCTCATTAGATTTCTTCCCCCTCACGTTAGCAGTACAGTCAAAGTGGTTTAGAATAATGGGGAAAAGTATTGAACCAGAAATCTGGAAACCTCATTTCGGTTTTGGTTCCGACACGTACTAGCT
>NW_007769218.1:5637-6079 GCF_000696425.1 Galeopterus variegatus | reverse complement strand
GGAGGTGACGAGGCTAGGAGCAGCAGTGACCCCAGAAGGAGTGAAGGACAGCTGACACAACTTTATCCTGAACATAGAGAAAGGGTGAATAGCAATAACGTTTTGAAGGACAACAGAAGAGGACTCTCTCCGTGAGAATCACAGAGTGCTGACGCTACTGACAGACAGAGGACGTTTGGAGTTCAGGGGTGGGGTCACATAGTCATATGTTCAGTTTCTCTCAGGGCACGTTTGACTTGGTGAAGAGGGGCTTATGCAGATTTCTGTAAGTAGCTGTAAAACGAATGGCTAGGACGCAAGAGGAAGCTTGAGATTCAGACATGTATTTCATAGCCACTAGGAAAAGGCTTTGTTCAAACTTAGCTAAAGCTGACCGTAAACCTTCAACTATCTGGTGGGTTAGGTGAGTGAAAGTTTTTACCTTAAAATGAAAATGTGTATC
>NW_007769218.1:0-600 GCF_000696425.1 Galeopterus variegatus | reverse complement strand
AGGCTTAAAATGACATTTACGGAGTACAGTGACATTTTATCTTGACAGAGTTAGGTTTTAAAGTTAGTTCATCATACAGTTGTGTATGCTTAAAATTACTCTCAAATTAACAGTGAGTTTAGGGAACAACAACATGATCAACTATGCTCAACCCCAGAACAGGAAATTTGTATTTTGCTTCTCATTTTCACTATGGAGTAAATGATCTGTACTATTTACATTTTTTTTTTTTAACTGGTAAGGGGATCGCAACCCTCGGCGGGGTGCGGCCTGCACCAGGCTCAGGCAGTGAGCACACTGGTCATCCTTATACAGGATTCGAACCCGCGGCCTCGGCGCTACGCTGCACTCTCCGAGTGAGCCACGGGGCTGGCCGTGTACTATTTACATTTTTTTAACATCTCTGTTATTTAAATTTTCTCTCTCTTCTCTCCCTTTCTCTAACTTAAATATATGAATGTCAAGACTCCATTAGACTTGCTGGGCGGTGGTAATAAAGGAAAATGCAGACATGCGCAAGAGTAGAGACCAAAGGACCGGGAGGTGACGAGGCTAGGAGCAGCAGTGACCCCAGAAGGAGTGAAGGACAGCTGACACAAC
>NW_007769217.1:5803-6079 GCF_000696425.1 Galeopterus variegatus | reverse complement strand
TGTTCCAACACAATTGATTTCCTTCACCTACTTAGAGAATACAAAAGGATGAAGGAGGGAGATATGTTATGAAGATGTACTTTTGGAGGATAGTGCATGGGTCTCACCCCTTTTCATCCCAGGCATGAGAGGTCTTCCCATCCACTTCACCTAAACATTCCAAAGGGTTTCCAAAGTTCTGTTTGGAGAACTTATAATGTGACTCCCACAGGTGTGGGGCATAGCAGATTGGGGTCTGTCTTTCCCTGGTAAACCGGGATCAAGAGAAATCTGAAT
>NW_007769217.1:0-491 GCF_000696425.1 Galeopterus variegatus | reverse complement strand
CCCCTGGTGTGATGGAAACGACTTTTTCACTGTAGATGAAGCCACTATAGCAACACCAAACACTTAACACAGCTAATTGAAGCCTTATGGCCTGTCCACAGTAACTAAGAGCCAAAGGCTTGAGGGTAAAAATCTGCCTGAGCTAATGTCAGCCTTTACAAAGCATCAAGATAAGAATGTTCTTCACGTGAACTGAACTCACCATCTCAAACCTTGTTTCTTTGCTACATCAGAAACCTCGTTATAGGTATATTTTGCTTCTCTAATTATCTTTTCCTTTATTGCTCAATATCTCTGCTTGAGTTTCTGAGGGTGCCTGAGAATCAACACTCATTCTTCATACAATTACTGGTCCAGGAAGATTGAGAGATAGGATAGATCAGGAAGTCCCAAGTCACGCTGTGCAGATTTTCAAAGGATACGTCAAACCTGTTCCAACACAATTGATTTCCTTCACCTACTTAGAGAATACAAAAGGATGAAGGAGGGAG
>NW_007769216.1:5755-6079 GCF_000696425.1 Galeopterus variegatus | reverse complement strand
CTTTTACTCATTCATTCATCTATTCATTTACTCAAAGATATTAGATGCCGTAATTTTACCAAGATAGTGTTTTAGCTTGAGTCCAGGTCTGCCACTTATAGTTATGTAACCATAAACAAGTCCCCTCTGTGCCTAAGTTCTCTTGGGGTTGATGTGAGAATTTGGTTAAAATGTTTGGGAAGATACTTTCTAAACAGAACGAAATGCATAAATGGAGGATGATTTTAATGCATTATTAAACTTTGAAATAATAAATCCTCTAAGGCCGGCCCGTGGCTCACTCGGTAAAGTGCGGTGCTGATAACACCAAGGCCGCGGGTTCGG
>NW_007769216.1:0-543 GCF_000696425.1 Galeopterus variegatus | reverse complement strand
AAAAAAAAAAAAAAAAAAAAAAAAAAAAAAAAAAAGACTTGATAGAGAGGGAGAGTTAGGAGCCAGAAGATTTAGTTGTAGTTGTTGTCACTCATTAGATAAACTTAACTACCTAAATTCTTTAAGCCTGTGTGTATGTGTTCATCTCTGTGGAATACTACGGTGAGTTTCTTTTTTATAATTTCCTGTAATCAGGAAAAAAAATTACCAACCCAGATTTACTAATTCTCAGATTTTATAATGGCAGAACCTGGGTTTCTGCAGTTTTCAGTTGCTATACAAATGACTTTGCATTATGGCTGAGAACCACTGCCCAATGGAACTGTCTTTTTGGTTTAAGCTAATCAGCATGACACAGCTGGTATGCCAATATAAATATTCATAGAAGCATTTTAAAGTATTTGTTAATCTCTCTCTTATATATGGCTGAGTGCACACATGTGTAAACCACTTTGTCCAACATTTGCAATCTAATTTTTCAACTTATTTTATATTTTTCCCTAAGACTTTTCTGGGTTTGCGTGCTTGTATGTGTGTGACAGA
>NW_007769215.1:5597-6079 GCF_000696425.1 Galeopterus variegatus | reverse complement strand
GTAGGCTCTGGTCTCTCCCTTTCTACACAGTCTCTCCAATAGGGTGGCCAGATTTCTTAAACGGCAGCTCAGGGCTTGGCAAAACACAAACACCAGACCTTCCTACATAAAGCTTAGGCCCAGAACTGGCATAGCATCTCTTCAGCCACATTCTATGGGTTAAAACAAGTCATGGCCCCAGCATAGATTTAAGGGGAGGAGACTAATAAGGGTGTGGATCCTGTGAGGCATGGTTCATTGGAGGCCACCACTGGAATTGGTTATAAGATGTATGCATACTGAGTATATTCATTTTCTAGGGCTGCCATAACAAAACATCATAAACTGGGTGGCTTACACAATAGATATTTTATATTATTACAGTTCTGGAGGCTGGTAAAGCAACAGGAACTTACTATCTTACATTTTTGGAGGCTTGAAGTCCAAGATCAGGGTGTCGTCAGGCTTCGTTCCTTTTGAGGGCTCTGAGACGGAATCTGTTC
>NW_007769215.1:2805-3951 GCF_000696425.1 Galeopterus variegatus | reverse complement strand
GCTTAAATAAAATATAATATATCCACACCATGATAACATACAAAACATTTTTAAAATGCAGCAGTGCTTCATGTAGCCCTGGAAGGATCTCCAAGACACGTTGTTGAGTAAAACAAAACAAAAAACAAAGCACACACAAACAAACAATATGTATTTTCCACAATTACATCTATACACATATGTATGTATGTTGATATATACATATATATATTGATATATATGTTAATATTGAATATTATATTGATTAATTTTTTAATATTAAACCTGGAATAAATCCTCCTTGTAATAAATTGCCTCCCTGGAATAAATCCTACTTGGTCATTGTCTTATTCTGTTTGGGCTGCTATAACAAAATACCTTAGACCAAGTAANGTCCTTTCTTCTCTGGAGAGGTGCATCCCACTTACGCACCGCTCTGGGCTTATGACAGGTCACACTCCCTGTGTGAACATCCTAAAGGCAGTCCACTGGCGGGGAGCTTCACTTCCATCCATACTGTCTAAGTGCTTGTAATCAAGCATTTCCATTCTAGTGTTTTTGTGCATTTTTAATGTGCCCTTTAGGCAGCCTCTAGACTTCCTGAGCTGCTTTCCTGGGCTGTCTATGTTATCTCCATTTGGAGATGGTTCTATGTAGCCAGGCCAAACTTGCATCCTAATAGGTTGAATGTCAGGCCTGGAGCAGAAGGGGCTGAGTAAAAGACTTATGGTTTTTGTTAGTGCTCTGGTTACAAAGTTGCATAGATTTTGAGTGGTTTTCCCAGCTCATTTTTTTCCCACAGATGCTATTATTCTGGAAGTATGATTTTTCAGAATAAAAGACTTCTCAGGAATGCCTATTTCTACTATTATCCACAGAAAATGGCAATTCTACTAGTAGTTTAACTATATGAATCTTCCTATGAACTTTTTGAAGACCCCTCATTCATTGTATGTGACACAGCATGTCTACTTTTCATAATCTATTCTTGAAAGATACTCGTCTGTACACACAGGAGATATGTACAAAGATGGTCATCACTGCATTGTTTGGAAGAGTCTAAGTAGGGGGGAAAGTCTTAAATATCTAACTTCCATTACAGAAGTGCTTAAATAAAATATAATATATCCACACCATGATAACATACAAAACATTTTTAAAATGCAG
>NW_007769215.1:0-1412 GCF_000696425.1 Galeopterus variegatus | reverse complement strand
AATAGGGTTTTATAAAATGAACCCAGAAATAAGGATGCTGTTTTATAAAAATTAAGGAAACTGAGGACATATTTGTGGGCTAATCCAGGCTTTACCTCAGAGAATAATTTTGGACCCATTCTACTACAAATAAAAGGGCAACATGATCCCAAAGGTTATGCAATTGAACATAACTATGAATATGTGATGTTTTAACCTAGAAAATCTATGAAGCAGCTGTTAGCAAACACCTCCCTAATACAGTCATTTTAATCAGAAGAAGAGTCATGAGTTATCTAACCTCAACAGTAAAACTTCCCCACGTTGTCTACAAGATAAAGTATTACAGAACTGATGCCTCTAAATGGCTAAATAATTTGATCTATTGTGTAGCACATTTTGCGTATCAAAAGTTGGTTAAGTATTGGCTACTGTCTTAACAATAATAGTTTTAACAATTTCAGTTAACAATTTTAGTTTTGCTGCAGCTGACCTGAGGCCATCAGTATTTCTGTAGTAATTCAATCACAGGCCACTTTAATCTCCCTCTCTCTCTAAGTCAAAAACATGTATGAGGGTACTTCAAAAAGTTCATCAAGAAATAGAATTAAAAGATAACATGAATCTTTCAGTGAACGTTTTGAAGTTCCTTCATTTTTTTCATTCTGTTTCTTACAAGAAGTGACAGAATGCCTAGAATGCTGTATCCAGTTCATTTAAAGGTAGTATCAAGTCATTAAAGGACAATTTACAAATAAGGAAGAAAGGCAGCGCAGTGCATACTTACGTTTTTTACATACTTTTGCACCTTTCAAAAAAGAGATCGTTTCTTATTTCTTCTTGGTGGCTCCCTGAAGATACATGGATTTTGATGGATTCTAATTCGCACTGATTTTTTTTTATTGAAACATAATTGATTATGCATATTTGTCAGGTGCAGTGTTGAATATCCATATCTGTGTGCAATATGTGATGCTCACAACAGGATAATTAGTGCATTCAACATTACACAATGCAATCATTTTTTGTGGCCCTTTACTAATTTCTTGTTAACCACCCCTCCCCCTTTCCCTCCTGTGGTGGTCTCAGTTCTGTTCTCTCCTTTTGAAAGTTATTCTGTTTGCCGATATTTTGTTAAGGACGTTTCCATCCATATTCATCAAGAATATTGATCTGTAGTTTTCTTCTTTTGTTTTTTTGGTACTGTCTTTGTCTGGTTTTGGTATCAGGATCACACTAGTTTCAGAAAACGAATTAGGCGGTGTTCTGTCCTCTTTTATTTTCTGGAAGAGCTTGGATAGGATTGGTGTTCATTTTTCTTTAAATATTTGGTAGAATTCTCTATGAAACCCTCTAGGTTTAGAGATTCTTCTGGGGGAGGGAGTTTTTAAAGTTTACAAATTCAATTTCCTTATCTTTTCTTATACAGTCGA
>NW_007769214.1:0-6079 GCF_000696425.1 Galeopterus variegatus | reverse complement strand
AAATGATAAAATACTGAAGTAAATGCCATGGGAAGACAAAAGGAAGAGGATGGTAAGGCAGGTGGAGGGGTGTGAGGCGCCTTCATGGCGGAAGAGATCCTGAGGCCAGGAGATGCCGGTTTCTGGATGGTGGGGGAGGCAATCCTGGAGAGGACGTTCCTGTGTTGGATGTGCACTCAGAAATTGGCTGCACAGGGACCTGCCGGCTCCATCCAAGGCCCTGTGGGTTTCCCGGGTGGATTTATTTCAGCCCTCCCCTCCTTTGGCAGGACACACCGTGCTGAGCCTGTGGGTGCAGGATTCCCACATCCCGTGAACGGTGACAATGCAGTGTGCACACCTGCGAGCTGTGCAGTTCGTGGTTTCATATGATTAGCCCCCTGCCTGCCTCCTGCTTGGGTCAGGGAGCAGGGCTTTTCTTGTCCCCTTATAGTAGGGTTAGCAGATTTAGCAAATAAAAGCAGAGGAGGTATTTGGGCATATTTATATTAACACCACTGGTTGCTCATTCAAAACACAAATGTAGCTAGGCACTCTATATTTCATCTGGAAACCCTGCCTTAGCAGTTTGCACCTATGCATTCAGGTTTTGTATTGAGAGCTCCAGCACTGTAAAATTGTAAACCATCTACTTAGAATGTGCTGTTTTATTCCTAGATCAAACTGTCTTTTTCCACAAGGCTATGGGTTTTGATGTCACCTTTATGTTAAGCTATTTTCCATTTTCCATTAAGTCTGTTTCCAGATTTACCAACGTTTGCCATTGTTGCATTGTTCCATAAATATATTTATTTATGCACCAATATCACAATGTTTTAATGATGGCTACTTGATGATATGCTTTAATTTAAGGTAGGTCTAGCTCCCCAGATATTTTTCAGTGAAATTTTGGCTCATCTTGCTTGGTTGTTCTTCCAAATAAACTTTATAGTGAATTTGTTTGCCACATAAAAATATTTTTAAAATTCAAATTGTTAAACATGTATGTTAATTAAGCAAGGATTGACATCTTTATGACATTGAGTCTTCCCATCTAATAATTTTATTTGTTCAAGCACACTTGGTGTCTCTCAGGAGTGGTTTATAGACGTCTTCGTAGATTGTCTGGAAACTTCACGAGAAGCTTGATCTTGGGATGGTTCCTGTCTTCCCTCCTCTCCTCTCCTCTTTTGTTCTCTCCCTTTCTTCTTGCCATAAATAGTTTAATTTCTCCCATTATAGCGTCTAAGTGGTTTTTGTTTGTATACGTCTGGAAACTTCACGAGAAGCTTGATCTTGGGATGGTTCCTGTCTTCCCTCCTCTCCTCTCTTCTTTTGTTCTCTCCCTTTCTTCTTGCCATAAATAGTTTAATTTCTCCCATTATAGCGTCTAAGTGGTTTTTGTTTGTATATATTAAGGCTATCGAGTTTTTCATGATTATTTTACAACATGCTACTTAATACATTGACTTTTTTTTTGATAGTGGATTTTTACTGATTCCTCTGGCTTTACCTGATATATCATTTTATCATCTATTAATAAAAATGGCTTTATCTTTTCCTTTCCAATTCTTTCTCTTGGGTAATTGATTGTCTAATATCTCCAATACAGTGTTAAAGAAAAGGGAGTGTAGCGTATATCTTGTCTTTTTCCTGTATTTGGACTGGAAAAATATATATTTTGAATAATATATAATATGTTATATTTATGTTAATATGTAAATAATACATTATTTTAATTTATATATAATATGCATATTTATATATAAATAAACATATATACAATATATAAATGCAAAATGTGCAGTTACCTCAAATTAATAATAACAAATATATAACCAAAATATGAATATTGGAAAAATTTCCATGTACTTATATTTACATTGGCATCTGCCAATTTCCATCTTATGAAGTGTTTTTAATTTAAATAAATGATGCATTTTGCCAAATGCCTTTTCTGAATTCCTAGAGATGGTGATATGATTTTTCTCTTTAACTCTAATAAAAAAGTATGAAATGTTAAATTAAAATAGTTAATAGTTAATAACTTATAAGTTGAATTAATAGATTTCCTGTATTAAGTACTGCCGCGTTCCTGAAATACCACTTGATCATGATGCAGTAGTTCTCAGAGTGATGTTAGGTTTAGTTTGCTCATGGTATTTAAAATTATGCATTTACATTACTAAGTGAAATTGACCTGTAGCTTTCTGAAAAGATTCTTTCTTGTGCTTTCTTTGTCAGATTCGGGATCAATATTTGACTTTCTTCATTAAAAAAAAAAATGAGGTTCTCCTTCTTTTTCTATGCTCTAGAATTATTTAAGTGGCATAGGGATTTTCTGACACTTAAAGGCTTGGTAGCATTCCCTTGTGGGTTTCTCTAGGCTTGGTGTGTTTTTTTTAAATAGGGTTGTTTTTTATGTTTTCCTTTCATGTGATAATTTTTCTTTTAGAATTTCTCTGTGCCATTAATTTTGTTTTTGTGTTTCTTGGAAAAATATTTATCTAGGTTTTCAAATATGTTTAAAAACAAAGTTCACATTAGTGTCATAATTAAAAATAATTCTATTTTAATGGTGATTTCCTCAGTATCCTTTTCTGTTCTTAATAATTAATGCTTTCTTCTTTTTCTCTCTTTTTTATTAGATTAGCTATTGTTTTTGCTATTTTGCTGAAGTTTTTAATATATTTATTTACTTGTTATATTGTTTGATTTGGTACCTACCTATGTTGATTTTTTAATTTTCTCAAACTTTAATTTATGCTTTATTATAATTTCTTCCTTTGCTTTTTTTTTCATCTTTTTTTTCAGTATTTTATTTAAGTGATAAATTCACTTCTCTTTTTGTCATTTGTGCTTATGTAGGTGTTTGATGCTATATATTTTCCTCTATTTCATTTTAGGTGGATTATGTGGACTTGGGGCCATGTTTTCACTATTTTTTCCAAGAGTTTTTGAGGTTTGGTTTTTAATTTCCTATTTCACTCAAGAGTGTGTGTGCACATGTGTATGTGTAATTCACTCAAGAGTGTGCATGCGTGTGTGTAATTTACTCAGGCGTGTGCGTAATTCACTCAAGTGTGTGCATGCATGTAATTCACTCAAGTGTGTGTGCATGTGTGTAATTCACTCAAGCGTGTAAGTGTGTGTAATTTACTCAAGTGTGTGCATGTGTAATTAACTCAAGTGTGTTCGTGCATGTGTAACTCTCTCAAGTGTATATGTGTGTGTGTAATTCACCCAAGTGTGTGCATGTGTAATTCACTCACATGTGTGCATGTGTGTGTAATTCACTCATGTGTTTGGGTGTGTAATTCACTCACGTGTTTACATGTGTGTGTGTCATTCACTCTTGTGTGTTTGTACATGCGTGTGCATGTAGTTTTCTCCTCTTCCAACCCATGCTTTAACTTCACAATGGACAGCCTTTTTGCTTTTGATATTGTCAATTTTGATTCTCTATGTTTTGCATTAGGGCGAGACAATGTGGTTTCTATTATTTCTACTCTCCAGGATATATTGAAGTTCTCTTAGAAGCCTAAGTTATTTCAAGTTTTGAGAATGTTCCATATCTGAACTTAAATGAACTTAAAATGTAGTATATTATCTATTTAGGCTTAGAGTACAATTCATATAAGGTTTGTCTTATTGATTTGTTTTTTATGTCTTCTCTATTCTTTTTGTGTACTTGCTCTGTTTTGGATTGAATGTTTAGTGTTTTCTGCCTGTACCTCTTTATTTCCTATGGTTTCTGCATAATGAACATTGTATATATTGTGTAGATTGTGTGTATCTGTTAATGACTGTTAGATCTTCATTGTTTATTGTCTTTCAGTATCATAAAGTAAGTGTTTTTCTTTGTCTCATTACATGCTTTACTGTCTGAATTTCTCTGTGCTCTTGCCAGCCTTTGTCAAATATCAAGGTGTGGCACCTGATGACTTTTCAATTGCACTCACCTGCCTTAACCATATGTATTATTTTACCCATAATATCACTAAACTGTTCTTGTTCCTTTGTGTTTCCAGTAGACAACATAGTGTTGTATCACTAATATCAGAAATACAAGAGAAATTTTTACTTTAAATTCAATACAGAATGATTAAAAAGAAAATATGCTGAACAAGTTAATATCAACAGTACAACAACTTAGATAAAAGGGACACATTCATTGAAACATAGTGTTGTATCACTAATATCAGAAATACAAGAGAAATTTTTACTTTAAATTCAATACAAAATGATTAAAAAGAAAATATGCTGAACAAGTTAATATCAACAGTACAACAACTTAGATAAAAGGGACACATTCATTGAAAAATAAATTTAAACAAAACTAAATTTAGATGGAACAACAAGTAAATAGTTGTAAGTCAATTAAATAAATTGAGTTAATTATCAAAAGCCTTCTCACAAGGAAATATCCAGGCCCAAGTGGTTTCACTGTGAATTGCATCAAACATCTAAAAATGGAATGACACCAATCTTACATCACATATTTTAGAAAATAGAGTAGGCAAAAATACTTCCCAGTCAGACCAAAAAAAGAAAAAAAAGAAAAGAAAAGATAATGTAAGGTATTTTTCATGAACATAGATCTAAAAACCAAAATCACACCTGAGCATAGATACAAATTAACTAATGATATATTAACAAACCAAACAGCAGTACATATCAAAAGACAGCACACAATAATCTAATGAAATTAATCCAGGAATACAAGTTTGTATTAACATTTTTAAAATTGTTAAAAATTGAACAAAAATTGTTTCCCTCTTTGTGCTATTGATTTACCATATCAATAACAGAACGTAATATGGATATTCACCATATTGATAGCACAGAGAAGGAAAAGCCATACAATCATTTTCATAGATGCAGAAAAAACATTTGTCAAAATTCAACACTCATTGATGTTAAAAATAAAACTCTTGGAAAACTTCTCAGGGAATTTATTTTATCTGCAAAAGGTTATCAATAAAAAAATCTATAACTCCACATTTAAAGGTGAAATATTGAATGATTTCTCCCTAAGATCAAGAATAAGGAACATATATACTCTTACCAATTCTGTTAATTATTGTACAAAAGGTCCTAAATGATATTGCAGTAAAGAATAAAAAATAATTAAAATAACAATGAGATACCATTACACACCTATTAGAATGATCAAAATCCAAAACACTGATGACACCAAATGCTGGTAATGATATGGAGCAACAGAAACTCTTATTCACTGCTGGTGGGAATGCAGAATGGTCCAGCCCCTGTGGAGGACAGTTTGGTAGTTTCTTACAAAACTAAGTATACTCTTACCAAAAGATTCAGCAATTGTGTTCCTTTGCATTCACCCAAAGGAGTTGAAAACTTGTCCACACAAAAACTGCACATAAATGTTTATCACAGCTTTATTCATACTGGCCCAAACTTGGAAGGAGTGTATGTCATTCAGCAGGTGAACAGATGAAGAAATTGTGGAACATTCACACAATGAAGTATAGTTCAGTGCTAAAAAAGAAAGGAGCTGTCAAGCCATGGAAAGACAGAGGAGAAATTTAAATGCATATTACTAAGTGAAGAAAGCCAATCTTAAAAGGCTGGATACTGTATGGTTCCAACTACATGACATTCTGGAAAAGGAAAAACTATGGAGATGGTGAAAAGACAGTTTCTGGGTGATAAGGGAGGGAGAGGTAAATGGGCAGAGCACGGAGGACTTTTAGGGCAGTGAAACTACTCTGTGTGACACTATGATGGTAGATACATGTGATTATACATTTGGCCAAACCCATAGAATGCAAAACACCAAAAGTGAACTCCCAGTTAAGCTGCGGACTTTGGGTGTAGGTTTATCAGTTGTATCAAATGTATGACTCTGCTTGGGATGCTGATAATGGGGGAGGCTGTCTCGGGGGGAACAGAAGGTATATGGAAAATCTATGTACCTTCCTCTCAATTTTTCTGTGAACCTAAAACTGCTCCATAAAATAAAATCTATTAAAAATAATGAAAAATACATAAAGAGCACATATATTTAAAAGGAAAATTGAACTCCACTTTCAGAGGACTTTTTTTGTGAATGCAGAAATTTCTAAAT
>NW_007769213.1:5568-6079 GCF_000696425.1 Galeopterus variegatus | reverse complement strand
CTGAGCGCGGTGCGGGCGCAACACCGAGGGTTGTGATCCCGTTGCCGGTCCCCGGTATGGGTGTGACACCGAGGGTTGCGATCCCATTACCAGTCAGTAAAAAAGACGAGAAGGAAAAAAAAAGAAAAAAGAATTGTCATTCCTTTACCCTTGCTTCCTTCCCACGCAGTCCGTCCCCCTCTCAGCCTTAGCTCCCCGACACCCAGCCCCACACACATGCACACACATGTATCCTTTAGAAAGGGGGCACTTGCCAGGGCCAGACATCCACGACTTTCTACCCGAGTTGGACCTGGGATTTTCATGCTGGCTCTCCATAGGACTCATGTTTTCAGATCTGTCACTGCCCTATGCGTTTTCGGGATACCGTTACCCATTTTCCCCTCAGCTGTTGAAAGTCTCCCTTTTCTGAATTCAGGCTTTTAAAACTTTTTTCCTGAGAACTCCATGGTCCTCTCCACCTCCAGAGCAGGCAGCTCCCTCCCTTCCCTCCAGCCAGGCTCTGAGGTCA
>NW_007769213.1:2423-3591 GCF_000696425.1 Galeopterus variegatus | reverse complement strand
TCCAGAGTGAGATGCATCCCCTCTGTGCCTCCACTTCTCTTTGAGGAAGGAGGGTGAGATCTCAGCTGAGCAACTCTTCTGCATCCACAGTGCAGAGCCTCAAAGAACGTTACGTTCTAGCATGAAGGATCTGGTGCAGACACTAGGAAGAACTTCTAGCCATCAGAATTAGCGATGTCCTTGCCATGGAAAGCATTCTCTACATTTACCTTTTTCTGGAAAAAAAAGCTTGAGACCTCCAGGGGACGCAGAATGATACTGTTTAGAGGCAGCAATAGATGCAGACCTTTTGCCAGAATCACTTGAGGATGCTGGCGTCCCACCCTCGGGGGGCCAATTCACTTGGTCTACGGTGGGGGCTTAGGGCCTGCATTTTTAAAGTTTTGGGGGTATGGGCTGGCCCCGTGGCGCACTCGGGAGAGTGCGGCTCTGGGAGCGCAGCGTCGCTCCCGCCGTGGGTTCGGATCCTATATAGGACTGGCTGGGTGCGGTGCTGGCGACACCAAGCCAAGGGTTGCAATCCCCTTACTGGTCACAAAAAAGACAAAAAAAAAAAAGTTTTGGGGGTAAAGATTAAATAGGCTGTGTCTGGGGAGTGCTTTGAGTTCTTCAAACGGGAGTGTTTTCTAGATCAAAAGCTAAGCTCTGACAGCTTGCTCAGGCTCCACCCTCTGCAGCTCAGTAGCCTGGGAGTGCCACCCTGGCTGCCTGTTTAGCATCATCGGTATCTATGGCAGGTGGCCTTACCTTCCACAGGGCTCTCAAAGACCTTGTGGAAGGCCTTGGCTGCATGGTTCTCAAATGTTGGCATGCTTCAGACTTACCGGAGGATTTTTTTATTAAAAGATACATTCCCACCTTTTAATAAAAAGGTGCCTCTGGACCCTCCCCCATAGAGTCTAAATTAGTATGTCTGAGAGAGGGGACCCAAGAATGTGTGTCATAGCGTAGCACACATTCCAGGTGATTCTGATGCAGGCAGGCCATGGACCACACTTTGAGAAATGCTGCTCTAGCCTGTTCTTCCAGAATGAACCGGCCTGCAAAAGGTAGACCCCGGGGTGCCCTTCCTATCTGTAATTGTAGTCCTGTCTTGGGGTGGAGAGGTGCTCAGCAAGGGCTCTAGTTGACTGAGGCTGTGGCTTAACCCGATGCATGTATTTTATGG
>NW_007769213.1:0-470 GCF_000696425.1 Galeopterus variegatus | reverse complement strand
CTTGGAATTATTTGAGCACACCACTTCCTAGAACCTAGGAGATGGACTGGATGACTTTCTGACACCCTCTGAAATCCCAACAGGTTGTGTTCATAAGTGAAGGCAGTGGTGAGAGGGCACAGGGAGAAAATATTTCGAGCAGGCAGCCTCCTGCAGCAGGAAGGCCTCGACCTGTGCACCGTTAGCTGGAGCCTCAGTGGTACGAGTACTGATGCTCTCCTCCAGCGTAGTCACTTAACTCTCAGTGTGCAAAGCACTTTGTGAAGGATAATTAATTTTCACAGTGCCTGTGGGAGGCTGGCAGGGTAAGTTATTGCTAACCACATCTCACCTTCCAGCTCCCTGCAAATTTGCAGCAAAGGCCTCTCAGAACCTACGCTTTGTATTTATGTTAGAATCATCATTCCTTGGGCCGGCCCGGTGGCGCACTGGAGAGTGCGCCACTTGGGAGCGTGGTGGCGCTCCCGCCG
>NW_007769212.1:5721-6079 GCF_000696425.1 Galeopterus variegatus | reverse complement strand
AGAGACCTACTATGTGCAAGGTACCATGCTAGATGCAGCAGGAGATACAAAAAAGATACAAAAAGAAGCAGGAGATACGTGAAGGGAGGGATATATGGGATTTTTGGAGTCACAGGGAACTGAGTTCAAATTCTTGATAGTTCAGGGCAAATCTAAGTTGAAGTTTTCCTTGCAACATATTCCAGAAAGGGTTTGTGAAGCAAATTAGGAAAGCAAGCAAAACTTGAGAGAGAAATGTTTCAAATAGATAGAAAGCTATTTTTTTCCAGCCCCCTCAAGCATTTTGGAAACATTCATTTACATTTAAGTAGTCAATAGGCTAATTTTAGATCATTCACACTATTCCTGAAACCTAAGG
>NW_007769212.1:0-489 GCF_000696425.1 Galeopterus variegatus | reverse complement strand
TGCAAGGAGAGGAGAGAGGAAGGCATAGCATGCACCAAGATGAATACTAAAGATCCAGGATCCTGCCCTCCTGTCTCCGCTGCAAAGAAATGCCATTCACAAAAGCATTGGATTGATTTCAGGTCTCGGGGCCACATCAGACGTCTTCCTGAAAGGAACAGGGGGATATATTTTTCAGCTTTGATATTTGGACCCCATTTCTTTTTTTTTTTCTTCTTCTTTTTTTTTTTTACCAGTAAGGGGATCGCAACCCTCGGCACGGTGTTGTCTGCACCGCGCTCAGCCAGTGAGCACACCGGCCATCCCTATATAGGATCCGAACCCGTGGCGTCGATGCTACCAGTGCAGCACTCTCCCGAGTGAGCCACGGGGCCAGCCCGGGACCCCATTTCTTAATCTTTGAGCTCCCCTCAATCAACAGTAATAACAGAGACCTACTATGTGCAAGGTACCATGCTAGATGCAGCAGGAGATACAAAAAAGATACAA
>NW_007769211.1:5672-6079 GCF_000696425.1 Galeopterus variegatus | reverse complement strand
CTGGGATCTAAGGCAAGATGTAAGAGGCTAAATAAACAAAATGAGGGGTATAGCATGAAGCAATGCAAAAGGGAAATGTCCATTGACTCAGTTTTTTGCCAGTGCCTCTTGAGTTCTCTGTCATATCTGTGAAACAGAGCTTTTCTTACAGACTGGTCATCAGCACCACCTGGAAAATGTGAAATGCATGAGCCAAGAAGACCATTTTCAGTCTTCTTGGTTTTGAAACTACTGGGAGCTTGGGTGCTGAAAGCCTTGCAGGAGAGGAAGGTTGAGTTGTGGTTTGTCTTGGCTGTCAGTGTGACCCTGTCTAGATCATTATGCTTCTTTAGGGGGGAACAAATTCCCTATTAAGATGAGTGTATTGTACCTACTGTTTCTAATATTCTGTGTTTCATGTCCTTCAC
>NW_007769211.1:0-250 GCF_000696425.1 Galeopterus variegatus | reverse complement strand
ATCCAAGGGGAAAGGGCCCTTGAAGTGCTCATTCCAATGAATGCAAGAGACTAACTAGCAAAAAATACATCCTTTTTTAGAATATCACGGTAACGAAAAGATTCCAAAAGCTTTCAGAAAGGGACAAAAGACATATCACTTAAAAAGAAGAGAAAATGAAAATATTGTTAGACTTTTATAGCAGCCACGGTAAGACTAAAATACTGGAAATTCTTCCAGAATTTTGTAGAGAAATCATTTTTAACCTAGA
>NW_007769210.1:0-6079 GCF_000696425.1 Galeopterus variegatus | reverse complement strand
AACGGACCACCCTCCCACACCAGGCACACTGACTCAGAGCCTTGGGGCCCACCAAGGGACCCAGGGTATGGAGTTGGGGACCAGACCACCCTCCCACAACCAGGCACAGCATGCCAGCATTTCATAGCCCACCTAGGGACCCAGGGCATGGAGAAGGGGACTGGACCTCTCTTCCACAACCAGGCACACCAAGTCAGTGCTTCAGGGCCTCCCCAGGAACCCAGGTCATGGAGAAGGGGAATGGATCACCCTCCCACAACCAGGCACACCAAGCCAGCACTTTGGGTTCTGCCCAGTGACCTGAGGCATAGAGCCAGGAACTGGACCCTCCTCCCACAACAAGGCACACCACACCAGCACCTCGGGGCCCACCAAGGGACCCGAGGCAAGGAGAAGGGTACCAGACCTCTCTTCCACAACCAGGCACACCATGACAGCACCTTGGGGCCCGCTCGGTCCAGAGGCATGCAGAAGGGGACTGTACCTCTCTCCCACAACCAGGCACACTGCTCCAGCACCTCGGGGCCCACCCAGGGACCCGGGGCATGGAGAAGGGGACCAGACCGCCCTCCCACAACCAGGCACGCCACTCTAGTGCCTTGGGGCCTGCCCAGAGACCCGGGGCACGGAGAAGGGGACCAGACCACCCTCCTTCAACCAGTCATACCGTGCCAGCACCTCAGGGCCTGCCCAGGGACCTGGGGCATGGAGAAGGGGACCAGACCGCCCTCCCACAACCAGGCACGCCACTCTAGTGCCTTGGGGCCTGCCCAGAGACCCGGGGCACGGAGAAGGGGACCAGACCACCCTCCTTCAACCAGTCATACCGTGCCAGCACCTCAGGGCCTGCCCAGGGACCTGGGGCATGGAGAAGGGGACCAGACCGCCCTCCCACAACCAGGCACGCCACTCTAGTGCCTTGGGGCCTGCCCAGAGACCCGGGGCACGGAGAAGGGGACCAGACCACCCTCCTTCAACCAGTCATACCGTGCCAGCACCTCAGGGCCTGCCCAGGGACCTGGGGCATGGAGAAGGGGACCAGACCGCCCTCCCACAACCAGGCACGCCACTCTAGTGCCTTGGGGCCTGCCCAGAGACCCGGGGCACGGAGAAGGGGACCAGACCACCCTCCTTCAACCAGTCATACCGTGCCAGCACCTCAGGGCCTGCCCAGGGACCTGGGGCATGGAGAAGGGGACCAGACCGCCCTCCCACAACCAGGCACGCCACTCTAGTGCCTTGGGGCCTGCCCAGAGACCCGGGGCACGGAGAAGGGGACCAGACCACCCTCCTTCAACCAGTCATACCGTGCCAGCACCTCAGGGCCTGCCCAGGGACCTGGGGCATGGAGAAGGGGACCAGACCGCCCTCCCACAACCAGGCACGCCACTCTAGTGCCTTGGGGCCTGCCCAGAGACCCGGGGCACGGAGAAGGGGACCAGACCACCCTCCTTCAACCAGTCATACCGTGCCAGCACCTCAGGGCCTGCCCAGGGACCTGGGGCATGGAGAAGGGGACCAGACCGCCCTCCCACAACCAGGCACGCCACTCTAGTGCCTTGGGGCCTGCCCAGAGACCCGGGGCACGGAGAAGGGGACCAGACCACCCTCCTTCAACCAGTCATACCGTGCCAGCACCTCAGGGCCTGCCCAGGGACCTGGGGCATGGAGAAGGGGACCAGACCGCCCTCCCACAACCAGGCACGCCACTCTAGTGCCTTGGGGCCTGCCCAGAGACCCGGGGCACGGAGAAGGGGACCAGACCACCCTCCTTCAACCAGTCATACCGTGCCAGCACCTCAGGGCCTGCCCAGGGACCTGGGGCATGGAGAAGGGGACCAGACCGCCCTCCCACAACCAGGCACGCCACTCTAGTGCCTTGGGGCCTGCCCAGAGACCCGGGGCACGGAGAAGGGGACCAGACCACCCTCCTTCAACCAGTCATACCGTGCCAGCACCTCAGGGCCTGCCCAGGGACCTGGGGCATGGAGAAGGGGACCAGACCGCCCTCCCACAACCAGGCACGCCACTCTAGTGCCTTGGGGCCTGCCCAGAGACCCGGGGCACGGAGAAGGGGACCAGACCACCCTCCTTCAACCAGTCATACCGTGCCAGCACCTCAGGGCCTGCCCAGGGACCTGGGGCATGGAGAAGGGGACCAGACCGCCCTCCCACAACCAGGCACGCCACTCTAGTGCCTTGGGGCCTGCCCAGAGACCCGGGGCACGGAGAAGGGGACCAGACCACCCTCCTTCAACCAGTCATACCGTGCCAGCACCTCAGGGCCTGCCCAGGGACCTGGGGCATGGAGAAGGGGACCAGACCGCCCTCCCACAACCAGGCACGCCACTCTAGTGCCTTGGGGCCTGCCCAGAGACCCGGGGCACGGAGAAGGGGACCAGACCACCCTCCTTCAACCAGTCATACCGTGCCAGCACCTCAGGGCCTGCCCAGGGACCTGGGGCATGGAGAAGGGGACCAGACCGCCCTCCCACAACCAGGCACGCCACTCTAGTGCCTTGGGGCCTGCCCAGAGACCCGGGGCACGGAGAAGGGGACCAGACCACCCTCCTTCAACCAGTCATACCGTGCCAGCACCTCAGGGCCTGCCCAGGGACCTGGGGCATGGAGAAGGGGACCAGACCGCCCTCCCACAACCAGGCACGCCACTCTAGTGCCTTGGGGCCTGCCCAGAGACCCGGGGCACGGAGAAGGGGACCAGACCACCCTCCTTCAACCAGTCATACCGTGCCAGCACCTCAGGGCCTGCCCAGGGACCTGGGGCATGGAGAAGGGGACCAGACCGCCCTCCCACAACCAGGCACGCCACTCTAGTGCCTTGGGGCCTGCCCAGAGACCCGGGGCACGGAGAAGGGGACCAGACCACCCTCCTTCAACCAGTCATACCGTGCCAGCACCTCAGGGCCTGCCCAGGGACCTGGGGCATGGAGAAGGGGACCAGACCGCCCTCCCACAACCAGGCACGCCACTCTAGTGCCTTGGGGCCTGCCCAGAGACCCGGGGCACGGAGAAGGGGACCAGACCACCCTCCTTCAACCAGTCATACCGTGCCAGCACCTCAGGGCCTGCCCAGGGACCTGGGGCATGGAGAAGGGGACCAGACCGCCCTCCCACAACCAGGCACGCCACTCTAGTGCCTTGGGGCCTGCCCAGAGACCCGGGGCACGGAGAAGGGGACCAGACCACCCTCCTTCAACCAGTCATACCGTGCCAGCACCTCAGGGCCTGCCCAGGGACCTGGGGCATGGAGAAGGGGACCAGACCGCCCTCCCACAACCAGGCACGCCACTCTAGTGCCTTGGGGCCTGCCCAGAGACCCGGGGCACGGAGAAGGGGACCAGACCACCCTCCTTCAACCAGTCATACCGTGCCAGCACCTCAGGGCCTGCCCAGGGACCTGGGGCATGGAGAAGGGGACCAGACCGCCCTCCCACAACCAGGCACGCCACTCTAGTGCCTTGGGGCCTGCCCAGAGACCCGGGGCACGGAGAAGGGGACCAGACCACCCTCCTTCAACCAGTCATACCGTGCCAGCACCTCAGGGCCTGCCCAGGGACCTGGGGCATGGAGAAGGGGACCAGACCGCCCTCCCACAACCAGGCACGCCACTCTAGTGCCTTGGGGCCTGCCCAGAGACCCGGGGCACGGAGAAGGGGACCAGACCACCCTCCTTCAACCAGTCATACCGTGCCAGCACCTCAGGGCCTGCCCAGGGACCTGGGGCATGGAGAAGGGGACCAGACCGCCCTCCCACAACCAGGCACGCCACTCTAGTGCCTTGGGGCCTGCCCAGAGACCCGGGGCACGGAGAAGGGGACCAGACCACCCTCCTTCAACCAGTCATACCGTGCCAGCACCTCAGGGCCTGCCCAGGGACCTGGGGCATGGAGAAGGGGACCAGACCGCCCTCCCACAACCAGGCACGCCACTCTAGTGCCTTGGGGCCTGCCCAGAGACCCGGGGCACGGAGAAGGGGACCAGACCACCCTCCTTCAACCAGTCATACCGTGCCAGCACCTCAGGGCCTGCCCAGGGACCTGGGGCATGGAGAAGGGGACCAGACCGCCCTCCCACAACCAGGCACGCCACTCTAGTGCCTTGGGGCCTGCCCAGAGACCCGGGGCACGGAGAAGGGGACCAGACCACCCTCCTTCAACCAGTCATACCGTGCCAGCACCTCAGGGCCTGCCCAGGGACCTGGGGCATGGAGAAGGGGACCAGACCGCCCTCCCACAACCAGGCACGCCACTCTAGTGCCTTGGGGCCTGCCCAGAGACCCGGGGCACGGAGAAGGGGACCAGACCACCCTCCTTCAACCAGTCATACCGTGCCAGCACCTCAGGGCCTGCCCAGGGACCTGGGGCATGGAGAAGGGGACCAGACCGCCCTCCCACAACCAGGCACGCCACTCTAGTGCCTTGGGGCCTGCCCAGAGACCCGGGGCACGGAGAAGGGGACCAGACCACCCTCCTTCAACCAGTCATACCGTGCCAGCACCTCAGGGCCTGCCCAGGGACCTGGGGCATGGAGAAGGGGACCAGACCGCCCTCCCACAACCAGGCACGCCACTCTAGTGCCTTGGGGCCTGCCCAGAGACCCGGGGCACGGAGAAGGGGACCAGACCACCCTCCTTCAACCAGTCATACCGTGCCAGCACCTCAGGGCCTGCCCAGGGACCTGGGGCATGGAGAAGGGGACCAGACCGCCCTCCCACAACCAGGCACGCCACTCTAGTGCCTTGGGGCCTGCCCAGAGACCCGGGGCACGGAGAAGGGGACCAGACCACCCTCCTTCAACCAGTCATACCGTGCCAGCACCTCAGGGCCTGCCCAGGGACCTGGGGCATGGAGAAGGGGACCAGACCGCCCTCCCACAACCAGGCACGCCACTCTAGTGCCTTGGGGCCTGCCCAGAGACCCGGGGCACGGAGAAGGGGACCAGACCACCCTCCTTCAACCAGTCATACCGTGCCAGCACCTCAGGGCCTGCCCAGGGACCTGGGGCATGGAGAAGGGGACCAGACCGCCCTCCCACAACCAGGCACGCCACTCTAGTGCCTTGGGGCCTGCCCAGAGACCCGGGGCACGGAGAAGGGGACCAGACCACCCTCCTTCAACCAGTCATACCGTGCCAGCACCTCAGGGCCTGCCCAGGGACCTGGGGCATGGAGAAGGGGACCAGACCGCCCTCCCACAACCAGGCACGCCACTCTAGTGCCTTGGGGCCTGCCCAGAGACCCGGGGCACGGAGAAGGGGACCAGACCACCCTCCTTCAACCAGTCATACCGTGCCAGCACCTCAGGGCCTGCCCAGGGACCTGGGGCATGGAGAAGGGGACCAGACCGCCCTCCCACAACCAGGCACGCCACTCTAGTGCCTTGGGGCCTGCCCAGAGACCCGGGGCACGGAGAAGGGGACCAGACCACCCTCCTTCAACCAGTCATACCGTGCCAGCACCTCAGGGCCTGCCCAGGGACCTGGGGCATGGAGAAGGGGACCAGACCGCCCTCCCACAACCAGGCACGCCACTCTAGTGCCTGACCATTTGATCACTCTCAGCTTGCTGAGAAGATGATCAAAATGGGGGGATTGCTAAAGCAAAATTAAAATGGAGACTAGGCCTGAGAAATTCCTGAGCAAACAAAACCAGTGAGGCCCTAAAGCCAGCTTAGGTGTGCTATACAAGGCCAATTTTTTACTTCAGAAACTTGGATTTTTACTAACAGCAACAATTCAAAAATCTTTTTATTCTCTACATTCTCAACAAAATGAGTATTTTCACTCACTTGCTGTTGCCAATTAATGCGTAAGTAATGAAATTTTATAGTTGTTTTAATATGCAGTCCATTGGTTATTAATAACATGCATTATTCTTTCAAAATACTGACCATTGTAATTGAATTGCCTCTCCTAAGCTTTTGTTTTTTCTTTAGAGTTTTTATTTTTAGTCATTTAATTTGAGTTCTTTATTTTCAATCTATGACTTATCTTTGTGGTTTTTTTTCCATCATCAATTTGTAGGAAATTTGTTTACTGTGAATATTAATCCTTTATCTTT
>NW_007769209.1:4206-6079 GCF_000696425.1 Galeopterus variegatus | reverse complement strand
ATGGTATTGATTACTTTTAAATTGACTCATAATCACCAATTCTTTAATCACTATTTCTTCTTTCTATCTTTTTGTTTTCATTTTTCAAGAAGAAAATCCCTTAGTTGTTTTTGAAATGAAGATCTATTATAGTAAACTCTTAATTTTTACTAATCAAAAATTGGTTTTATTTAGTTCCTATTTTTAAATAGCAGTTTAACAGAATATGAAATTTAGGTTGACAGTTAATTACTCTTAATATCTTGAAGACTTAATTTCATTATATTCTGTCTTTATGTTGAAAAGTCTGCTATATTTCTAAAAGTAATTTCTTCTACGTAATCTATTTTTTTCTTTGATTACTTTTATGATTATCTCTTTAATTTTATTAAACAATTTCAGTACTATGTGTCTGAATGTGGCTTTGCTTTTATTTATTTTGTCTGGGGATTTATTATGTTTCCTGAATATAAGGGTACACATCTTCCAAAAGTCCTGGGGCATTGAAGATATTTATGCTGAATATATAATTTTCCTTCGTTCTCTATTTTCTCTTATTCTATAACTCCTAGTAACATATATTGAACAGTCACATTTTATTCCATGTCTACTAAATTTTTTCATTTCTTTGTCTCTGATGGCTTCTGTGTGATTCTTACATTTTCCCAGTTTATAAATTATATCATCAGCTGTATCTAATCTGAGTTTTTATTTCAATTACTGTGTTTTAAAATTTCTATCAGTTCAACTTATTCTTTTAAAAAATCTTCCCAGTAGTTTGATAGTGTCTGCACCTTTTCCACATGTTTTCTTTCCTTTTTTAAATCATTTTAATATACTTCCTTTTTACTTTACATATGATAATTCCAGTACCCAAAATTCTTAGAGCTTAATTCTGCTACTTGTTATTGTGGATTACTCTTACCTGGACATTTTATAATTCTTTATGTGGCATAATATTTTATGAAGCATTATCTCTGGGTATAATATGTTGCCTAGGTTGCAGGTATGTGCCTCTAGACTACTTCTGTGAATACACAAGAACGTGCTCTTCAGAAAGCTGGGCATCTCAGGGACCTTACTAACACTTAAAAATTATTCGTGGGCTTGGAAGTGAAGCAAAGTAAAAGAATAAGGCATTTCACTGTCCTGCAATAACGCTACAGTTGAAAAACCTGCCCTTTCCACCAGTTAGGTCAGCATTGATTGGAGAAAATGGATTTCAAGCATTTCAATGTGGACCATGATAAAAAAACTACAATTCATCAAGCACTACCGGTGCTGGTATTAGATACTGCTTCTTGTAATTGATATTATTTACAAAAAAAAACCCTCATTACCATCTTAAGAATGAATAATGTACAAGTTCAAAATACAAGTGATTATGCAAAGAAAGTTAATTTTATAGGACAACTGTATTTTAAAAAATGCACAAATGCAAAACCAAGGATCAGAAAAGGATAACTATATTAATGCTTGTCTCAAAATACAAACCACAATATTTGGAAAAATGCACCCAAATTGGTAGTAAAATACACTTGCATGTCTTACTATTGCCATTTTTGACTTTTGGGAATTGTTTTTCATTAATGCTTATCTCTCTAATGAGAATTTAAGCTTCATAAGAACAGAATGTAATTCGTTTTAACCTTAAATTCATAGTACTCAGCACATTACTTGTAATATTAGCAGACATTAAGCAAATATTCATTCAATAAATAAGCAGAATAAATGAGTGAATAAAATCAATGGTTATACTAAGACTTTTGGTTTAAAAATAATGAAACTTATTATGAGGAACCCTTTAGTCCCAGGAAATTCAAACACAACTATAGTCACATGGTGGTGTAAAAACAAACTTTGACAAATAATTAAGTCACTGTGAAAAATTTTC
>NW_007769209.1:0-3621 GCF_000696425.1 Galeopterus variegatus | reverse complement strand
CTTTTAGGGTAAGTTCACATATTTAAGCCTTATTATATATAAAATCCTTTTATTTTTTTGGTTCTTTCTGGGCGATCTTTCTGTTTAAATAATCTTAATGATACTCCTTGAAGTAAACCCTCTTAACTAACTTATTACCACTGTTACATGACCACTATTTTTATCAGAGTCAGCTATTGTTTTTCTGAGGCACTGATTCTAACATAAAGATATCATGAGGAAATATACACTTTTATTTTTTGATTGAAAATTATTGTTTTACTAAATTTCCAGAGTTGCCCTTAAAAATTAAAAAAATCTAATCTAGCTTTTGACAGACATGAACTTTGTCCATTCTTAGATTTGTTGTAGCATTAAATATTGTTACTGATCTAATCATCCTAAAATATTATTCAGTAGAAATACCATTGAATCTGTTTTTAAAAATGTAATTTGCAAACTACACTGAAGTATTGAGCATATGTTTAAACTACTATAAGTCAGTTTTGAATAACCTTATGTGCTATTTTTATTTCAGATGCAAGAATGCTCTGGACATTTGATAGTTGGGCAAAAATGAAATGCTGTATAACTAACTTTCCACCTACAAAGACAATGTTGGTAGACGGAACAGGTAAGGTCAGAGGGATTGGTGAAGCTATTAGCTTGTATTCATAGAGAAATAACATATAATAACACAAGTAATTTCTCTGTTTACTCATATACCTCCACATAGGCAGCAAAGACAAGACCCCTGCCAGGGCCTTCTGTATTCATGCCTCCTGCTTCATACTGGCTTCTTAGATCTTCTCTTTTCAACTGTTTTTTAATCTAAATGTAGTGCCTTATTTGTAGGAAGAGGACAAGCTTTTCCTGGTATCATTTAAAATAATTCTCTGGCTAATAACATTCACCTTGTGCCCTCAACGTGCAGACTGGCAGTGCTGGGCTGAAGATCAGGTCACCTGGCTGTGACCTCTGTTTGATCAGACACTGGACCACCTCTGTCACTTTCAGTGGAGTGCTGGAAATGCAAACCTCTTCCACAACACACTTGCTTTGGTGTTGCAAAGGTAGCTGATTTTCTAAAAGTCAATTTCTCTCAAATTTTCAAAGAAGATCCTAAATTCTATAGCTGAAAGAGGTAAAATATAAATTAGTAGTTAGGTGAACTATAAAAGGCTCCTATCCACAGCTGATTGCTTGGTCTGGGTGTCATTCTATAGGAAGAAACAGCAAGGGGAATGTGCTTTTTGCTTCTCTTAAGTTATTTAAGAACTTTTCTATATTTACTCCAACCTTCTTAAAAAATTCAGTTTCTTTGCACAGTGTTTAGTCTCTTTAAAAAAAAAAAAGAAAGGGAGGGAGGGGCTGGCCTGTGGCTCACTCAGGAGAGTGTGGTGTTGATAACTCCAAGGTCATGGGTTCGGATCCCAATAGGGATGACTGGTTAGCTCACTTGGGAGAGCGTGGTGCTGACAACACCAAGTCAAGGGTTAAGATCCCCTTACCGGTCATCTTTAAAAAAAAAAAAAAAAAAGCCCAATGCCTGTGAAACCACACAAATCTTTATACTGAAGTTTTATTTACTTCCCTCTCTTCCACATCAACTCACAGAATTTGATGGGATCACTCACTCGAGCTTTTGAAGATCTAAACCTCTGGCCAGTGCAAATGCATTTCACTCGAGAACACTGAAAGTGTTCAGCAGGTTTCACTTGCTCACCAAAATAAATACATAAATTCAAACTTTAAATTTGTAAAGTATAGTGTTTATATGAACAGTCCACCTACCTGCCAGTTCTTCAATGCACATTAAGTTTATTTAAAAATCTAATGAAGTTATATAACTAACTTACTCTTTTATGACTATGTACACAACAATGTTTGGTTTGCTCTCAATACTGTCTCTATCATTGTCTTTTACATTCAGGGTGCTACTGTTCGTGCATGGCGAAAAGACTTAGTAGGTCATCAAATAGAGTAAACTCTTCCTGAATTGAATTATTTATTTTTCTACTGTGCAGTTGTTTGAGTTCCTTGTATATGCTGGATATTAATCCCTTGTCGGATGAGTGGTTTGCAAATATTTTTTCCCATTCAGTAGGTTGTCTTTTCACTCTGTTGATTCCTTTGCTGTGCAGAAGCTTTTTTGTTTGATATAATCCCATTTGTTTATTTTTTGTTGTTGCTTGTGCTTTTGAGGCTTATTCATAAGTCTTTGCCCAATCCTATGTCCTGATGTGTTTCCCCCATGTATTCTTCTAAAAGTTCTATAGTTTCAGGTCTTATACTCAAGTATTTAATCCATTTTGAGTGGATTATGGTATATGGTGAGAGTTATGGGTTTCATTCATCTGCACATGGATATCCAGTTTTCCCAGCTCCATTGACTGCGGAGGTTGTCTTTTGCTGAATGTATGTTCTTGGCATCTTTGTCAAAGATCAGTTGGCTGTAAATACCTGGGTTGATATCTGGGTTCTCTATTCTGTTCCTTTGGTCCATGTGTCTCTTTTTATGCCAGTACCATGCTGTTTGGTTGCTATAGCTTTGTAGTATAATTTGAATTCAGGTATTGTAAGGCCTCTGGTTTTATGTATGTATGTATGTATTTATGTATGTCCAGGATTGCTTTGGTCATTTGGGACAAAGCCCTTATATAATTATGATTATAATTATATCTTAATTATTAATTGATGTTACCCACATACTTTGTGTTAAATGTGTAGGATAATATTATGAGACAGACTTTTATTTTTTCTGAATCCTAAACACATCAAGGAATTTTCAGATTTTGGAATTCACATCAGTGCAGGCCCTTGGTGTAATTGATGGTCTCTACTTGACATTCTCATTGATATTAAAGGTAGTACACGTTGCATTCATTCAAACAACTTTTGAACATGATATTTTGCATGAAGATGGGAATGGATAGAGTTTATAACCATTTGGGGTCTTTGTTTTATGCGCAATTTATCTTCCTAACCCATATGCCTTCTTGATCCCCTTGCAAAATACCTAACTTTCAACCCTTAAATATAAAACGGTGGTAAATTGGGAACTCTACTCATCACTAATTTCATTCTAGCAGTACTAGTTAAATAGCTTAAAAATACCTGTCACTCTATCAGGGCCATGGAAGGCACAACACAACCTGCTTCTAAATTGCTCTGTATATAGTTGGCAAAGGATGACACACCTGTACCACAGAATGAGAAAGAAATTCAAATCAAAATGAGTGCTGTAGGTAACCAGACTTTAAAATTTGGTCAATGGCATGAATACTAATGACATATTATTATGAAAAATATATATATAAATCATTTGTAGTAAATATAAAATATTTATAGTATAATTTCATTTTAATTCTGTGTATATGACTTATATACTATGGACAGACAGTATTATAAATATTATATAGACAGGATGCATGTATACATGATATGCAAATGTATATAAGAGTACTTCAAAAAGTTGGTGGATGGTTCTGGGGAGAGTGTGACTGGGAGCTACCTGCCCAAAGCAGGGCTGTTGATCGGGGCAGGAGGATACCTGGAAGCCCCCAGTTCCCCTTCCCAGGTCCAGGTGGCAGCCATGCTATCTGCTCATGCTGGGAACAGTGGTGGTACTACAGGGTCATA
>NW_007769208.1:5832-6079 GCF_000696425.1 Galeopterus variegatus | reverse complement strand
ATATCAATGTAGTAACACAAGAAACATGAAAAAGCAAGGAAACATGATGCCCAAAGGAACACAATGTCTCTAGTAACAGATGCCAAAGAAAAGGACAGTTACAAAATGCCTATAAAGAAATTTCAAATAACAATCATAAGGAAACTCAATAAGATACAAGAGAACACAGACAAACAAATCAATGAAATCAGGAAAACAATTCATGATGTGAATGAGAAATTTAACAAAGAGATAGATATCATGGGGG
>NW_007769208.1:0-1000 GCF_000696425.1 Galeopterus variegatus | reverse complement strand
GGCAGCAGCTTTGCCTTCCCCTGGCAGCCCACCACACAGCTACCAGGCCCTGCTGCACACTTGCAGGCTTGCTCCAGGCTCAACAGCCAATCCAACAGACCTCCACAGAGCTAATGACCCCTGCTACATTGGGGCATGCCTACCCTTTGCCTGACAGCAGACCAGGCAGTGGATTTACCTCCACCTGGTGGGGCTCTATGCAGCTGTATGGCTCTGCTACACCCTTGCAGGCCTCCTCCAGTCTAGACAGCTATTATAATGTCTCTCCATGGAGCTGCCAGACCCTGTTACTCCAGTGCATGCCTACTCCCTGCTTGACATCGGATCAGGCAGTGGCTTTGCCTCCTCCAGCAGGCCTCCATAGAGCCTCCTGGCCCTGCTACACCCACACATATCAGTTCCTGTCCAGGCAGTGGCATCCACTGCTCTGACAGGTCTTCACAGAGCCACCTGACCCCTCCATACTGCACCCAGGCTCACCTGTTCCTAGCGCAAAAGCTGGTCCGACAATCTCAGCACTGCATGCCCATGCCTGGTGATATAGTTGGTTGGGCAGCAACTCTGAACCTCAGAGAGACCACCAAACAGCTGGTTGGCCCACCGTGCCTGCACACACCTGTCCTAACAACAAGTGTGGAGTATTCAACCCAGCAAAACAGAGTCAATGTTGGCACAAACTCCGCACGCACCTGTCCTAACAACAAGTGTGGAGTATTCAACCCAGCAAAACAGTACAGGCCACTGAGACATTTGCAAACATCACTGAAGAGGATTATAACCAAAGAAACTGCACAGAGACTTTGCTACTAAGTCCATTCAAAACCAAAACCAACACAACATATCCAACAGACACCCTAGGTCACCTATACAGGAAGCAGTCAATTCTATGTAATCTACTCCATAAAACTGGGAAAACCAACTACTCCATTAGATGTGCAGATATCAATGTAGTAACACAAGAAACATGAAAAAGCAAGGAAACATGATGCCCAAAGGAACA
>NW_007769207.1:5749-6079 GCF_000696425.1 Galeopterus variegatus | reverse complement strand
TGACAACACCAAGTCAAGGGTTAAGATCCCCTTACCGGTCATCTTTATAAAAAAAAATAAAAAAATAAAAAAAAAAATCATAGAAGTTAATACAATCATAAGGAACTTTAGCTTTTTCAGACAGGAGTACTTTGGGTTTTGTTTTACTTTTTAGTAATCAAGGGCATGACAAAATCAGCACAATGCAAAGAAAACTTTTCTGGTGAGATAAAAAATTTCGGTTATCTAAGCAAATTATAGAGAAGGTATAGAATAACTTTTTACTACCTGTCTTTAATAACACACTGAAAGCTGTAAGATCATTTTAACATAAGGGAAAAATTAATTCTA
>NW_007769207.1:0-403 GCF_000696425.1 Galeopterus variegatus | reverse complement strand
CATGCAGTAATATCCACTCTTTTGAGATATAAAGTTGTGAGTTTTGATGAATATATATATACAGCCCTGTAACTTCAGCCACAACCAACATAGAACATTTTCATATCGTTGAAAAGATTCCTCATATTCCTTTGCAGTCAATCCCCTCCTCCAACCTTCATCCCCCATCCTCAGCAATGACTGAACTGAATTCTGTCACCTTTTTCTTTCAGAATGCTATATAATGAAATCATATCCAGAGGATTTCTGCTTACAATGGTTTGACTTATGATTTTTCACCTTCACAATGGGTTTATCAGAGTATTAAATGCATTTTTTTTTTGTTTGTTTGTTTGTTTTTTTTCAGTGTTGCGCCCGTACCGGACCGGGACCGGCAACGGGATCGCAACCCTCGGTGCTGCGC
>NW_007769206.1:5768-6079 GCF_000696425.1 Galeopterus variegatus | reverse complement strand
TTAAGTAGAATGCTTTTTAATTTCCATGTGTTTGTATAGTTTCCAGAATTTTGTTTGTTATCGATTTCTAATTTTAATCCATTGTGATCTGAGAAAATACATGGGATAATACCATTTTTTTTTAATTTGTTGAGACTTGATATGTTACCTAATATGTGATCTATCCTGGATAATGTTCCATGCGCTGATGAGAAGAATGAATATTCTGAGGTTGTTGGATGGAATGCTCTGTAGATATCTGGAAGTCCAATTGTCTAGTATGTTGTTTAGATCTTGTGTTTCTCTGCTGATTCTTTGCCTAGATGATCTGT
>NW_007769206.1:0-299 GCF_000696425.1 Galeopterus variegatus | reverse complement strand
AATTTTATTTATCTTTTCAAAAAACCAACTTTTTGATTCATTGAACTTTTGTATTGTTTTTCAGTTTCAATTTCATTATGTTCTGCTCTCACTTTCATTATTTCTTTCCGTCTGCTAATCTTGGGTTTGTATTGTTCTTGTTTTTCTAGTTCTTTAATGTAAAGTGTTAGGTAGTTCATTTGCCATTTTTCATTCTTCTGAGGTGAGCATTTAATGCAAAAATTTCCCCGTTATTACGGCTTTTGCAATATCCCACAGGTTTTGGTATGATGTATCATTATTTTCATTAGTTTCAATAA
>NW_007769205.1:2288-6079 GCF_000696425.1 Galeopterus variegatus | reverse complement strand
TTCGCCGCTGCGCTCCCAAGCAGTGCACTGTAGCAGTGCACCACCGGGCCGGCCCTGGCCACTGCAACTTTACACATGGGTACTACAGCATTAAAGCAACAGCTGAACATTTATTACGTTTGTCAACAAAAAGGAGTGGGCATCTATCTTTGAGCACTAGTTCAAAAAATGCTGTGCAATGATTGGCTAGTCACAGTGACTGTGGGTGGTATTAGTTTTCTATTTCTGTGAAACCAATTACCGCTAATTAATTTGCTTAAAACAAAACACATTTATTATCTCATAGATTCTGTGGGTCAGGAGCCTGGACACAGGTTCGCTGGGTTCCCTGCTCAGGCTCTCACAGGCTGAAATTGAGTTGTTGGCTGGAACTGCAGTCTCATCTGAGGTTCAGTCTTCCAGTCTCATTCGAGTTGTTGGCATAATTAAGTTCCTTGTGACTGCAGGACTGAGATTCCCATTTTCTTGCTGGCTATCAGCTGGGGCACACTCTCAGCTACTCGAGACGACATTCATGTCCTAACCACTCAGCCCTCTCACATCATGGCAGCTTATTTTTTCAAAGCCAGCAGGAGAATCCATCTCTTGTTCTACTAAGATGAATTCTTATATAATGTAACATAATCATGGAAGTGACCACTCTGTCATATTCACAGGTTCCCTGCCCCCTCAAGGGGAGAGGATTATACAGAGTATGCATACCAGGGAGTGGGAGCCTCAGGTGTTCTCCTAGAGTTTTGCCTACTATGGGGTTAGAGTATTAAGCCTGGACCAGCCAAGGTCATTGCCCTTCCTTATGAGCTCACAGAGTTCAGTCATCCTCTACTCTCCTGTTCTTTTTCCTATGACATTTCAAAATATAAGGATAATGAATCTTCCCCTCTGGATATAAATTCTGTTCAATCAATCAGGGTTTTGCTCTGTCTCTTCTTTTCTGTCCCTGCACCTAAGATACTTTCTTCATCAAAATTTCTCAGTAAAAGTTTACTAAACTGAATTCATTAACTAAATGTGTTAAATGTGCTGATGATCTCTTTTAGAAATAAATTTTCACTCTTCCTGGCATACTCCTTAACAAAACTCTTTGAAAAGCCATAAACTTAATGGACCAGGATTCTGAATTACTTCACAGCCACCCTCATCCCAGACATGAAAATCCTTTTTGTTTAGTCCTAATTCTCAACATGACATCTGAATTTTAGCTCACACCAAAGGATGCAGATAAATCCAAATTTTAATCTTGGATTCTGAAGTGCAGCAAATAACACTTTATTAAGCATATTGTATTCACTCAAAGTACATTAATTTAAATTAATTTGGATAACTAAATATTTTTTCATAAAAGATCTGTTGCAATAGCTACTTTTTATGCTCTATAAATGAACATGCTGGAAAGATAATACTATAAAGTTTTAGGAAATTTTACACTGTAAAAAAGGCCATGCCTAGTTACAGGACAAAAAAAAAAAAAAGAAAACAAAACTTTTTGGCATCATGTTTAAAAAACCAAATATGGGTGGAAAAAAATATTGCTAATCCATCTTTTATTTTCTTTCTCTTATAATCCATTCCAACAAAATAAAGCTTATGAATTCTATAGCAACAATGGTTTTCCCTTAAATGGGGATAGAAAGCTGGCTAACCTTGATTATATATCAGCTTATGAAAGTGTTATTTTTGTGAGAAAATTTTTTATTAAATTACTTCTTTGAAAGAGAACATTAATGAAGACTTCCAAGAACAGTAACACAAAATGAGACAAGCAATGACGAAAAACCAGTATCACTAATTTTTCCAGGTTTAAGGCAGGATGTTCTAATGTTAGTCTTCAGTTCCATTTTAAAGTTACAGCAGTACACTTTTCCACACTCTGGAATGTGATGGATCTTGGCTTTTCTAATGGGCAAAGCAGTAAAAAAAAAAAGAAAATCCTTATGTTTATTGCAAAGGGCTCTGAAAAAATCAGAATTCAAAGCAAAACCATTCTTGATACTGCAGGTTACAATAATTGTGTAAATCATGATGAGTTTTTCCAGAATGACGTAACATGTTAAAATTTATATTTTCTGTTTCCAAACACATTTTTAATATTTACAAAGTGTTGAGTACCAATTGTCACCTAAAAAAAGGGAGATGGGTGGAATTTTATAATATACCTGGAACAAGTATTTATTCAAGAAACGTTTGTTGAGTGCCTATATGTGAGATAGCACATTAGGCTCTGTGGGTAATATAAAGAGCAATAGAATACAAGTCTTGCTTTCAGGGAGCTTGCAATCTGGTAGTGATACTGAGAGGCCCACAAATAATTCTATAAAAAGTGAAATTTGATGAGTGATCCATTAGAGGCACTAAATGTTTTCCAAAGCACAGAGGAGAGGGATATGAACTCTTGTAAGAGGTTCCTAATAAAGGTTTCGTGAAAAAGATGAAATAGGAGGGAAACTATTAAGGGGGAAAACAGTGTAAACTGAACATTATGAAGTGAACCAAAAATGTTTGTGGAGGACTTCAATGGGCAGAATAAAGAATTAGGGAGGCCAAGGAGCCATTGAAGACATTGTCAGTAGGAAAGTAACATGACCAGAACTGACCTTTAGGATTATTAATCTACAAATGGTTGAAAATGGATTAAAATGAGGAAAAGCTACAGATAAGGAGAACTGTTTAGAGATCAATCTAATAAGAAGGTATGATTTAATACATGTATAACCCTGCTTTCTTTCTTTCAACCAGTGCCATTAAAAGAACTTTTTTACATTGAAATTATTTATCACACTACCAGCTATTTTGTATAAAGGCTTAGTTGGCCACTAGCAGTGATGAACAGGAATTCTAGCTGTTAAACTTAATATCAACCATAAAAAAATAAGAAGGTCTGATAGGTGTCTAGATTAAAGAGAAAGAGGGTCCGGAGTTAGGTGGTAACAACAGGAACAAAGAGGAGTAATGTTGAATACAGAATCAGAGCATACAACACTCACTAGAATGTACGTTCCATGAAGGCAAGGACCAATCACATGTGTTGCTGCATCCTCAGTACTTAGCACTGTGCTTGGCACATAGTACACACTCAATTAATTAATATTTTTAATAAGTGACTGGAAATTGAGGGTAAGAAAGGAGGTAGATATTGTTCTTTCATATATATTTGTCACATTTCTACAAAGAATGTGGTTTCATAGATATGTCCACCCAACAGCTATTGAAGCCATGGGTTTTCTTTTATGAGATGTATAAATAAGACCCCAAACAATATATTTTATAGCAGGGAGTTCATGTTATAGGATATTGATGATCTCTGTTATTATATACATGGCTTCTTCCTGTTTTTCTCCATCTGAAAATAAATGGTCCTTTTCCTTAAGAATAATCACACTGAAATAGCATTAAATCTATACTATCCCTTCTCTCACAAGCAAAGATATATAATTTTCTTGAATCTTTCACTTAATTTCTCTATACCTAAGTTATTAGGGCCTAATAAAACGGCAAGGCAGGAACAAAACCACACTATTTCTAAGGATATCTCTTCAGGAAGGGGAACTTTTTCCTGTTGGTTCAGGAAACACTATTGACTTACTTGCTACCACGTTTATTGATCTAATAGAGAGACTGACATAAACCACAGATGATGATAATGCTATGATGGCTACTTATTTAAAATGCTATTGTTTGCAAAGCAAATGGGAGACAAAAAAGGCCATATTAAAATATACACCCATTATTCAATTCACTTGATGGATTATTATTTATTTATTTATTTATTTTATTATTTTTTTTAAAGATGA
>NW_007769205.1:0-329 GCF_000696425.1 Galeopterus variegatus | reverse complement strand
ATAGTCCAGAGTCAAGGAGGGCACAGTCATGCGGACTAAGAAGATGGAAGAACCAGGAGAAAGTGATGTCAAGAGATCTCAAGAAGGATTAAGGGTTCAATCAGTACTGTCAAATGCTGCAGAAAATTCACACACACAAGCCCCCAAACACGTTAACAATTGATGAATGTGGCCTCATCACATGAATGAGTTAACCCCAAACTAGACCAGTCCCAGCCACATAGTCGACTTGTTTCTTTTTCATGAGAGGCCGGCGTTTCCCAGCGCGTTCTCCTTCATCGCCCTCCGCTTCCCCCTCATTCTTCCCAGTGGACTGTGCTTCCCTGTGC
>NW_007769204.1:5598-6079 GCF_000696425.1 Galeopterus variegatus | reverse complement strand
TGCCTGCAGTGGTGACCTGCATGGCAATGACCCTTCACTGGTCTTGCTCCCTTCCCTGACTTTCTTCCCCACTCGCTTTGCTTGCTGAAAGTGTCTCCCAAACAATCTCCTTTTGCCCACACCTTGTTTGCCTCTGGAGATAATCAGGCTGGGACACCCAGCTTGCACATCCCTGCAGCCCACGCTGCACAGGCTCAGCCCCACGCTGAGGCTCCATGCCTGGCCTCATCTGCTGTGGTCTTTCCCACACTTTGCACCTTCTCCCTACCCCAGCATATCACGGAGACAGTGCCGTCTAAAACTGCCCCTCATTCTGCTTACCAGGCACCTTGATGCTACTCTCCGGTTGGGAGGGGCCCATGCCTTCCACTCCTTTGTTAACCCCTAGCACTGGCACTGGCGGGGCACGCTGGAGTCTACAAACACCTGGGTTGTAGGTATTCGTGGATGCACAATGCCCCGCTCAGGAGTGAGACAGTGA
>NW_007769204.1:0-280 GCF_000696425.1 Galeopterus variegatus | reverse complement strand
TGTTCTTTTTGTAACCACCTATGTTCCTTTTCTGTAACTTTCTTGCCTGGACAATAAAAACGGATAGAAAACCCGATTCAGGGTTACTCCTAGGAATTCTTTTTGCTTGAAGAAATTGTACCTGGGATTAACCTCTTGCTGCTCTGGAGAAATGGGCTTTGAGTAATCCTTTGTGTGTCCATCACCCTGGGAGAGGTGACAGGCAGGGCTGAGCCCCATTGCCTGCAGTGGTGACCTGCATGGCAATGACCCTTCACTGGTCTTGCTCCCTTCCCTGACT
>NW_007769203.1:5571-6080 GCF_000696425.1 Galeopterus variegatus | reverse complement strand
TGAACTTGAAGACAGAACAATAGAAATGAACCAAACTAAAGTGCAGAAAAGAAAAAGATGAGAGAAAAATGAAGAGAGACTGAGAGACCCATGGGACAGTATCGCAGAATTTGACATAAATGAAATGGGAGGGGGTCTTAGAAGGAAAAGAGTAATAGAATGGAAGAAAATACATAATGAAGATGTAATGACTGAAAATTTCCTAAGTTTAATTAAATAGTTTGACTTATAGGTTGAATACCCTCATTAAACCTCAAAAGAATAAATACAAAGGAAACCACACCTAACAATACTGTAGTGAAACTGCTGAATACGCAACATAAAGTGGAAATACTGAAAGCAGGAGAAGGAAAAAAACAAGTTACAGACAGGGAAATGATGATACGAAAACGGCTGACATTATCAGAAACAACGAAGACTGGGAGTTCATGCAATGATATATTTCAAATAGTGAAAAATGTCAACCCAGAATTCAGTATTGGCAAAAATATTCTACAAAAATTGAGGGT
>NW_007769203.1:0-244 GCF_000696425.1 Galeopterus variegatus | reverse complement strand
TGCAGGGCTAGAGTGACAAGGAGAGGGTCTCTGTGAAGGAAGTTTGTGGTGAACCTGCAGCCCTCACGTATGTTTGCATCCCTGCCTCCAGTCGTAAACCATTGACTAGTATGACTGGTAATAAAAAGATATTTTCAACATCTTTAGAGGCTTTGCCCTGCCCACAGCGTGTCTCAGTCTGGCCCTAAAAGCTGAGCAGGAAGGGCAGAGCCTGTTCCACTCTTCTCTGTTCCAGACTCTGTGC
>NW_007769202.1:5150-6080 GCF_000696425.1 Galeopterus variegatus | reverse complement strand
GAAGACCACTAAGGAGGTGGAAATTGAACTGCAGACTGAGTGATGACAGCAATCCAGCCATGCGAGGATCTAGAAGAGGTGTATTTGGGGGATAAAGAGCGAACACAAAGGCCTAAGGGCAAGAGTGTGACCACTAAGGCTGGAGCACAGGGAATATGCAAGAGTAGCACTGCAGGGGGTCAAAGAGATGTGTGTTTGAGTGTGGAGCAATTGCACACGATCTGAAAGGACATGGAAACATCAGCTACAGTTTAATGTAAACTTGGTTAAACAGATAGTTTTCCCTCTACCAATGGGCGTAGTTCAGAATGGGCATAGTTCAGCTTCTTTATGTGAATGCTTTTACGTGGGAACAAAGTGGTAGATACTAAAATAGAAGAAGCCCATGCAGAAGCAAAGGAGAGATCAATGTTGTCGGCTACACCAATGGGTCCACCAAAAGGAGAAACTGCCAGGAGGCACACACAAAGTGGTCTGGGCAAGGTGCTTACTTGAATACATGATTTGTGTCATTTCAACTTGATTTTAATTAGAGCCAAATTAATTACAATTAAGGTGAGGTTAGTTGTTGATGTTAGAGTCAGGAAAGAGAGTTGTTAATGATATTGACCCAGGTCAGACAAAATTCCCCTTATTTATTCATTTACTTATTTATTGCCTATGTCCCTTGACTAGAATGTGTTTCTGTAATCAGATGTGTCATTATTATGATATATACCACAATGTTTAAGAGTGCAAGTTCTGAAGCAAAACTACATGAACTCAAACCCCACCTCATGTTTTTACTACCTCTGTGACCTAGTGTAACATATTTAAATTTTCCAGGCTTCAGTTAATTGCTTTAGAAATCAAGAAAACATTCCCTATTTCGCAAGCCTCTTGTGGGGATTAAAGAAGTCAATAACTTTGTAGCACAAGCCACATTGTAAT
>NW_007769202.1:3539-4274 GCF_000696425.1 Galeopterus variegatus | reverse complement strand
AATATTAATTCATTTAAGTGGTCCAACAAATTTATGAGAGAGGTACTACCATTACTACTTTTACAGATGAAGAAATGTGGGATAGACAGGTTAAATGACTTCTCAGGTCACATCCAAATGCAGGAAGTCTGACCTCAGTCTGCTCTTACCTCTGGACCATACAACCTCCTCTAAACAAATGTCTCACTTTAAGTATGTTCATATTCTGGTCGCCTGCTGTGTTGACTTCAGATTCAGAGTAAAATCACCCTTTGATACTTCAGAGCTTGTTATGAGAAAATCAAACGCACAAATGAATCATCCACAAGAACAAAGAGACATGGGGCCAAAGGAGGTCAGAAAACCAGGAGAGATCAGTACAGTAATGAGCAAGGATGTTGGGAAGCATTCCTGCCACCCCAAATCCTACAGTGTCACTCAGCTCAGAATATGATTTGTCACAGCAGGGACAGGGAATTATGCATAATTCCTTCTAAAGCTCAAAAAATTGATTAATAAGTGTTTCTATTATACTTACAAAGACTCCAGTAATAAAGATTATTTATAAGAGCTAAAAGCTATTGAGCACTCAGTGGTAATAAGAGCTTTACGAGAATTATGTATTATGTATTTGATCCTGAAAACATCTCAATCATTACCCTTTAATTTAAACTTTAAAAAGTAGTGGTTTGACAAAGCTCACACTATCTGTGGCAAAACTAAGTTTGGAACTCGGGACTATCTTAATCTGAAACT
>NW_007769202.1:0-264 GCF_000696425.1 Galeopterus variegatus | reverse complement strand
GAAATGCCAAAGTGGACCAAATAGCCAATGCCTCTATTTTCATGAAATTTACACTCTAGTTGGGAGATAATAAACAAATATATAAGATATTCAGATGGTGAAAATGCTGTAGAGAAAACGTTACAGAGTGATGGGATAGACAGTGACTCAAAGACATAGAGAATGGCCTTACATGGGTGGTTGCAGAAGACCACTAAGGAGGTGGAAATTGAACTGCAGACTGAGTGATGACAGCAATCCAGCCATGCGAGGATCTAGAAGAGG
>NW_007769201.1:5514-6080 GCF_000696425.1 Galeopterus variegatus | reverse complement strand
CCTGTGCCCATTACCAGCACAGCACAGCCCCGGGCCACCCACGAAAGTGGAAGCTTTCTCCGGCCAAAATCCCCTAACAAAGCCTGGCCAGGCAGATCTACATCAAACTGCGGTGAAGGGGACACAACAGGAGAAGTGCAGGGAGGCAACGCGGCTCCACCACTCAGGGGCGCGACCTGGGCAAACACGGCCACCTTGGACACCTCGGGCAGGCGCCGAGGGAGGATAGCGCCGGGCTGGCCACCCCGCATTCTCCATCATCCTAGATCCCAGCTTCTCTCACCCGGTCCCTGTCCGTACTTGAGCTCCGACCCGGTATGCTTTCTGCCCCAACCAGGGGATGGCACTGGGCTGAGAGGGGAGGGAAAATTCCCGGGGTGGAAACCGTTCTTATTCCCCCGCACGTGCGACGGCAAATGGGCCGGGTATCCTCTTTCCTTCATCCACCCCGGCCGCCAATGGCTGGAGAAACCTCGAACCCGTGCCAAGCCCGAGCGCCCAGCATCCAGGAGGCTGCCTTCCCGCCCCGCACCACGTCGGACGGGTGAGTGTGTGTGAGGGCGAGT
>NW_007769201.1:0-558 GCF_000696425.1 Galeopterus variegatus | reverse complement strand
TTTATACAACGTAACTGTGCATGCTAGAGTGGTTTTTGAAAAAGATGGCACTGCTGGCTTCGGCACCATTATAACTGAAAAAAAAATCAACATTTACCAAATGGACACGAAGCGCAAAAATAAAATTAAAAAAAAAAACGAATATATAATCAAATAGCATAATCAAATTTAAAATATTTTAATAACTATGAAAATTTCCTGGCCAAGTAAATTTCCTTTTCAAATCAATTAGAAATATACCAAGATCCCCAACAGCATGAAAGTTAGGAAAAGAACATGAACATTCTGTTCACAGAATAATACAAATGGCCAATAAATGTAAGGAAATATGTTCTGCCTATAGAAATCCAGTACCTAAAAATGTACACAATTAGAAGACTCATCATGTTTCATGTTTTGCTCATGAAATTAGCTGAATAGCAACAGTGCCCTACTACCAAAACTCTAACAAAAGTATATTGAGACAGGAATGCTGCTTTGGTAATGATGTACATTGGCACAATTGCTCTGGAAAGAAAGTTGACAATATGTATCAACTGCCTTATTTAATATATATAT
>NW_007769200.1:5389-6080 GCF_000696425.1 Galeopterus variegatus | reverse complement strand
GTATATGTCAATTAGATCCAAATTGTAAATATTGTGGTTTCTTTTTCTTTGGAATAACTAATTTACTCTGCAGTTTCAATCTTCTATATTCTTACTGATATCTGTCTGCTGTTCCATCAGATACTGAAAGATACATATTAATGTTTTCCACTATGATTATGTGTTTGTTTCTCCTTATAGTTCTGTCAGTCTTTTGTTTTATATGTTTTGATGGTATGTTACTGGGTACATAGAAATTTAGAATTGTTATGAAATCCTGATGGGTTTAATATTTTTTTTTAAATTACAAAACGTCCCTCTTTGTCTCTAATAATGCTTTTTGCCTTAAAGTTTACTTGTCTAAAATTAATAAGGCTACACCAGATTTCCTTTGATTAGTACAGACATGACATTTGTTTTTTAAACTTTTTACTTTCATTTTTCTATAGCTTCATATTTTCACTGCAGTTCCTATAAGGAGCATATAATTTTTTTAAAACTCTGGTTTGCCAAATTTTATCTTTTAACTGAAATATTTAGTTCATTCACATTTAATGTAATCACTCATATATTTGGTTTTAAATTTCCCATCTTACTGAGTGCTTTTTGTTTAACCTGCCTGTTCTATATTCTTTTTTATTTTTACATTGATTTTTTTTTTCCTTTTTTTGTCTTTTTTCGTGACCAGTAACGGGATCGCAACCCTCGGTGT
>NW_007769200.1:0-398 GCF_000696425.1 Galeopterus variegatus | reverse complement strand
TTTAGTTGGATCCCACCCATGGTATAGTATTCGTAATATCATTCAGTTGAAAGTAATTTTAAATTCTATTGTGATTTCTCCTTTGACCTATGGTTTATTTAGCAGGATATTTCCTATTTTTAAAATATATGGGAATTTTCTAATGATTGTTTTGTAATTGATATTTAGCTTAATTGCACTGTGATGAGAGAACATACTCTGTATGGTTTCAGTTGGCTTCCATCTTTTGAAATTTGTTAAGATTTTCTTTATAGCCCAGTAAAAGGCTGATTTTCAAAACTGTTTCATGCAAAATTCAAAAGAATGTGTATTCTATAATTGTTGGGTAGAATGCACTGTATATGTCAATTAGATCCAAATTGTAAATATTGTGGTTTCTTTTTCTTTGGAATAACTAA
>NW_007769199.1:5686-6080 GCF_000696425.1 Galeopterus variegatus | reverse complement strand
GTGAAAGGAGAACCCATAAAGTGGGAAATAAAATAAAGAGGGCCTGGGTCTAACTCGGCTCTGGAAACCCTCTCTCATTCATTCACCAAGGAGCTGCTGAGCCTTCCCACCTGTAGTTGAAAACGAAATCACTGAAAATAACATGTCCAATGCCAGCAAAACGCCTGCCCTCAGTAAAGGTCACAAGAATGTGGGCTGGGAATCGTGCTGTGGTGGACACATGGGGGTGGGGGAAACTGCACCTCGGTGAGGAGGTGACACTGTAGCACAGACACACAGCACTTTAGCAGAAATCAGAAAAAGGCAAGTCTTCCCCAATAGTAAATGATGCTGTGGGTGCTAACTATCAACCCTTCATGTAATCCTCCTCTCAGATTGCTAATATTTTATATTG
>NW_007769199.1:0-206 GCF_000696425.1 Galeopterus variegatus | reverse complement strand
TGAGGCACAATTTGAAATTTTAAAGAAGAGAAGGTGTTGGCTTAATACGGATGATCAAAGTCGAATGTGTGTGTGTGTAGATCAGGCTTGCTGTTAAATTTCCTCTATATTTTTGAAAAAACAGCCGCTGGGGCCAGAGACAGCTGTGAAAGGAGAACCCATAAAGTGGGAAATAAAATAAAGAGGGCCTGGGTCTAACTCGGCTC
>NW_007769198.1:5695-6080 GCF_000696425.1 Galeopterus variegatus | reverse complement strand
ATTGTTTGGAATAGTTTGAGGAGAATTGGTATTAACTCCTCTTTAAAAGTTTGATAGAATTAAGCTGTTAAACCATCCAGACCCAGACTTTTCTTTGTTGGAAGATTGCTAATTACCACTTTAATCTCCTTGCTTGTTATTGGTCTGTTCAGGATTTCTATCTCTTCTTGGATCAGTCTTGATAGTTTGTTTGTGTCTAGAAATTTATCCATGTCTTCCAGATTTTCATATTTGGTTTCATACAGTTGTTTATATAGTCTCTAATTATTTTTGTATTTCTGTGGTATCGGTTGTAATGTCTCCCTTTTTATTTCTGATTTTGTTTATTTGAGTCTTCTCTATTTTCTTTTGTTAACCTAGTGGTGGAGTTGGGATGTGTTGTCCC
>NW_007769198.1:0-365 GCF_000696425.1 Galeopterus variegatus | reverse complement strand
TCTATTGTTTGTGCACTTGCAACTAAACTTTTGCTGTTTCCTCATATTCATGAGAACACATGGTTTGCATAGAAGAGCTAAACATCTTTGGCATTTCAGTGGAGTGCAAATAGAACAAAGAAGTTCTATTTTTTTCTCATTCTTTCTTACCCTAGTTTATATTGAACTTGGGTCTACATTAATTCTTCTAACACATTATTCCAGGTATGTGAAATACCTTATGCTAAGTTTCTTTGGAAGAGCAGAATTTTGTTCATACTTTTATCCATAACAACAAGGATTGTGGTAAGTTTTGTAATAGTATTTTTTTGTAATTAATAAATTATAACAGTGGCAGAATATTACTGCTGTGATTTTTCTTTCTT
>NW_007769197.1:5830-6080 GCF_000696425.1 Galeopterus variegatus | reverse complement strand
CAAAATTGTAGGGGTTTTTTAAAGGGAATTCTTTTTTTAACTTTTAGTTTCTGTGACTATTATAAATATATGCAGCTATTAATCTCAGAAGTAAGATTGATAAACTAAGACATACAATCCAAATAATCCTGTATGAGATAAAAATGCATAATAAGCATGTAAGTCATCAGGTATGCCACTTATTTTGATTGTGGAATAAACATCATAATTTGGGCATCCAATCACATATTTCCAATTATTAGGAAATTAT
>NW_007769197.1:0-312 GCF_000696425.1 Galeopterus variegatus | reverse complement strand
TTTTTTTTTTGGGTTTTTTTTTTTTTTGGGGGGGGGGTGTTGTTGTTGTTGTTGTTTGTGACTGACCAGTATGGGGATCGAACCCTGGACCTTGGTGTTGTTATCAATGATATGCTGTAAACAACCAAGCTAACCAGCCAGCCCACTAATTTGAAATTGTAGAAAGTGTCTGATGACTTAGTGAAAAATCAAAATTGTAGGGGTTTTTTAAAGGGAATTCTTTTTTTAACTTTTAGTTTCTGTGACTATTATAAATATATGCAGCTATTAATCTCAGAAGTAAGATTGATAAACTAAGACATACAATCCAAA
>NW_007769196.1:5873-6080 GCF_000696425.1 Galeopterus variegatus | reverse complement strand
TTTTTATTTTTAATTCTGTTCTGAGTTCTCTCAGCTCTTTTGGGTCTGATTTATGTCATTTAGGTAAGCATAGGTTACACTGAGACAAGTGCAGTTATCGCGATGGGAACGAAATGCAGGGAATGGGGCTGTGGAACAAGATAACACCCTGACTATGAAAACTGAGGCTTTAGTCAGGGTAGGACTTAACCAAGTTCCAGAGTGTTA
>NW_007769196.1:2358-2601 GCF_000696425.1 Galeopterus variegatus | reverse complement strand
AAATGTTTTAGAAATGATGCTTCCCATAAACAGGAAATGAAGAAAAGTGGTTATCTAGGGGCCTGGAGGGAACAGAATTTGAAGTGTTTTTTTCCTGATTTTTAAACCGTATGGATTTTTCTAATATTGAAAATAAAATTGTGTTTTTCAAAAATGATGTATCCTAACTTGCATGAGAAGGAAAAGTTCCTTTGCGTGATGAGTAGGTTTCAAGTAAAGGCTGCTTTTCATCTTTACAATTAT
>NW_007769196.1:0-217 GCF_000696425.1 Galeopterus variegatus | reverse complement strand
GAGGCAGTTCCTCAGAAGAGTACCAAAGTGTTCCAGCACTTACAGACATCATACACTTTGATTTCTGGTATCTCAGTGACTATTGCTATTAGAGACTTCCTGATTACAGCAAGCTTAAGATAATGCTGTTCCTAAAAGTTAGTGAAAGTTTATCAATCTCATCGATTTTTCATCACCCTTTTGTTCCCTGCAGAAAATTTCCAAAATCCATGTGTAC
>NW_007769195.1:5868-6080 GCF_000696425.1 Galeopterus variegatus | reverse complement strand
TTCTATATTCCTGACCAGTCTCCTCTGAGTGCTCCTGTGCTGACTGGGGGGCAGATCAGCTATCCTTGCCATGCCCCAGTGCTCTCCTGGTTGACCCATCTCCCCCACTGCCTGTGCTACAAACACTTCCCATGAGACGGGCTGTGCACCAGTCCCTTGAAATGACTCAGCAGCCTCTGAGTGGCTCCTTTTTTTCATTTGTTGTGGCTCCT
>NW_007769195.1:0-639 GCF_000696425.1 Galeopterus variegatus | reverse complement strand
CACCATATGTACCCCCTTGACCTTGGACTTCCCGGCCTCTGAAACTGTAAGAAATAGATTCAATTTCTTCATAAATTACCCAGTTTCAGGTGTTCTGTTATAAGCAACAGGAAATGCACTAATACAAATCTGCTGTAAACATTCACATACAAGTTATTGTGTAAACATCAGCCTTCATCTCTCTGGGACAAATGCCCAAAGAGGTAATTTCTAGGTTGTATGATCGGTAGATGTGCATGTGTAAGAAACTTCCAAACTGTTTTCCAGAGTGGATCTACCATTTTACATTCCCACAGTAATGCATGAGTGGTCAACTTTCTCTGTATCATTGCCAACATTTGGGGTGTGTGTGTGTGTGTGTGTGTGTGTGTGTGTGTGTGTGTGTGTGTGTGCGTGTTTAAGCCATTCTACCATATATAGTGATGTCAAGTGATTTTAAATTGTATTTCCCTAATAGTTAATTTGTTGAGCATTGTAGTGTGTGCTTATAATTTTACGTTGCCTGGACATCCACTTTTAAATATGTTTAACTTTTCATACCAGAAGCAGGACTCAGTTACCCTTGACACAGTTTCCATTACTACACACTGCCTGACTGGCTCCAGTGTGTGGCCAGAGATAAAGACTTAGAGGCATCCC
>NW_007769194.1:5810-6080 GCF_000696425.1 Galeopterus variegatus | reverse complement strand
TAAGAGAAGTGAAGAATTTATTGGCTCATGTTCTCGATAATTCAGAGAGAGAACTGTCTCCGGGTGTGGCTGGGTCAGCCTGTTCTGCTTCCTGGTTCTGCTTTCTCTTATGTTGATGGTTCTCAAAGTGGGGTGCCTGGACCCACATCACCAGCATCAGCTGGGAGTTCATTAGAAATGCAGATTCTTGGTCCCACCTCAGACCTGCGGAACCACAAACCTCTGGGGAGGGGCCCAGCAATCTGTTTTAACGAAACCTCCAGGTGATTG
>NW_007769194.1:0-348 GCF_000696425.1 Galeopterus variegatus | reverse complement strand
GTTTGTAGTACAATGAATGTATTCTGAGTTCCCATTGCTTGATCTGGACTTTTCAATGTTGTAAGAAGTTTACTGTTAGAGACGGATAAATGTTCCAGGAGAAGAGAAGGGGATTACAAATGAGCACAGAGTGGACATTGCAAACCTGAAGGGCATGGAAAGAACAGCCCAGCCCAAGCCTTGAGTGTTCTGGGCAAGATGGGAAACAGGGTGGGACTAGATTATTAAGAATGTGTCCATTAGGAATTCCTTGGTTGCAGTAGACAAAAACCCCACTCAAACGAGATTAAGAGAAGTGAAGAATTTATTGGCTCATGTTCTCGATAATTCAGAGAGAGAACTGTCTCC
>NW_007769193.1:5662-6080 GCF_000696425.1 Galeopterus variegatus | reverse complement strand
TATCCCCCCTGACTTGTTTACTCTTCCTTTTAGGAAACCAAAAATCCAATTATGAGAAATTATAATGACATACGTTCTGGGCTCTTTTTTAATACGCCCATAAAAATAGAATCTAAATAGTAATTTTAACAACTATTCCTACTAATTGGCCAGAATTTAATCTCCATTATTGATGAAGTTTAGTTAGTATTTTCTCAACAACCTTGGTGGGTCAAAGTTCTGACACTGTTTTTGTGCTTGTGTGTCACTGTGTTTGCATGTTTGAAAAAGAGGATTGGGGTACAGAGAAAGAAGGGGGAGGGAGAGACAGAGACAGAGACAGAGAAGGAGAGAGAGAGAGACTGGCCGACTATATTTTATTAATAATTAACAACAGAATTTGTGAAGAATTTTTGGAGAATGTCTTTAAGAACTGCCT
>NW_007769193.1:0-392 GCF_000696425.1 Galeopterus variegatus | reverse complement strand
ACCTTGGTGCAGTAGCCTATGGTCTAGTGACTGAAAGTTAAGACAAGATGTGAGAGTGACTGAAAATCTTTTTACTTTGGGGTTGAGAGGTGGGGTTATACTCTCCATCACTGATATTAGAAAGAGTCTTCAAATGACTGAGTTGATTGTCAATAGTATTCTTCCTAGATATAAGCATAGCCCACAATGTATCATGGCAACAATGCAAGTTTTACTAACAATTTTATTATTTTAATGAATTGCAACAATAAATATTTACTTCTTGCTTATGGTGCATATTAATAGCTGTGGGAGAGTTCCAGGCTTGGGTGTGACCTATTACAAAGGTCTTCACTTTCTAGTTCTCAGATGGGAGGGGGACTCTCTCACTGTAAGGTAATGCTATCGTGGTG
>NW_007769192.1:11497-12032 GCF_000696425.1 Galeopterus variegatus | reverse complement strand
GAATTTTCCAACAGGGAGCTGATGGCAGCCAGTTTGTGTGATTTGACATTATATTTGATACAACACAGGCGACTATTAAGAGGGTGAATCCTAAATTGAAGACAAGACAGCACAGTCTGTTGCACCAGATACCTCTCAGGCTGAGCTTTCCTTGATGCTTACAGACCAGAAACCTACACTTTACCCCCAGTGGCTTCACTCACCAGAAAGGCCACTGACTGAGATGCAGTATAAAGGGGTCCACTTCTACTAATCAAACCTGAGTGGAAATAAAGGAAGAATGTTGCAGTGGCAAGGGTTAGGAGTCATAGCTTTTTCCTTCCCTCTGAACATTTCTTTTCCTCTGTGAACCTCAGCTCTCTCTGTCACCCCCTCACATGAATACGTGCACATATTCACACATACTTAACCTTTCGAGTTATTCTCTGTCATTGAGAAGAATTCAAAAAATAGGTAAAATTTTAATTTCTAACATTTGGCACTTTAAATAAGAAATTTAAGCAGTATCTATCAATCTACACACACACACACACAC
>NW_007769192.1:5749-6080 GCF_000696425.1 Galeopterus variegatus | reverse complement strand
GGAGTTGCAGCAGAGAAACTCCATATGTGCCATACCTAGTGGAGCCATGAGAAAGGGACTGACATGGAGACCCCAGAATTATAGAGCTACCAGCATGCAACACCAGCCTCAGAGAGTTGAAGCATGGTCTCAGGCCAGGAAACCTGTAGAAACAGCCCAAGGACTTGGGCACCCAACCCCCACACCAGTGTACAGAGGATGTCAAACACGGAGTCAAGGTACGTGACTTGCCAGCTTTGAGATTAAGTGCCTGGCCCTGCTGGGTTTCTGACTTGTTTGGGACCTGTTACACCTTTCTGTTGGCCTATTCCTTTTTGAACGGGAATATGTA
>NW_007769192.1:0-247 GCF_000696425.1 Galeopterus variegatus | reverse complement strand
TGGCAGCATCTACATGGTGTTGTCTGCAGGCTGACAGAATGCCAGAGCTGTGGAGGCTTGGGAGACTCCACCCCAATTTCAAAGGATGTATGGAAAAGCCTGGGGACCCATAAAGAGATGTATAGCAGGGGCAGAGTCACCACAGACAGACTTTGCTAGAGCAATGCCCAGCGGAAATGTGGGGTCGGAGTTGCAGCAGAGAAACTCCATATGTGCCATACCTAGTGGAGCCATGAGAAAGGGACTG
>NW_007769191.1:1424-6080 GCF_000696425.1 Galeopterus variegatus | reverse complement strand
CAGAAAGGACAAAACCAGTAGATAAGTGCCAGGTGTATAGAGTTCACCAGTCTAGAAAGTCAAAACATAGACTTGAGTGATTTTAGAAGTTTACTTTGTAAGATACATAACCAACAAGATAAGAAAATCATGGACTTTTGTCTGTGTATCAAAACGAATGAATCTATAAAGTTATAAAAAAACTATAAATTTTATTTTAAAGGTTTATTTCTCATTATAAAACTGCAGTGGTTTAATTTTTTTTTTCTTTTTACTATTCATGCTTGATATGAATTCTGTACTATGTGCTATGCTTTCAGATGTTAATTTGTTAGGTATTAGCTACACACTACAAAGGCCAGCATCCAGTTCAGTTGTATTAAATAGGTAATATATTTTGTTTAAAGTTTCAATTAAACCCAGGCCCAGAAGATATATTGTCCCTGTGGGGAGTTTGAAGACTTTAATGCCAATAGTAAGGTTGCCTAAGGATCATGCTTAGGTCTAAATGTCACTTGCTTTCCTGGAAATATAATATGAGACAGTTGATTATATTTCATTGCTGTTAAAACCACATGAGCCCACCTGTTACATTAATTCATACACTTGCCAGTGGTAAAAGGAAAAGATTGAAGCTTAAAAAATTTATTTTTAAATTGAATTAAAAAGAAATGAATATATTCACATTAATACCTAATTAAATTCTTCTTTGTTTCTCAAATGGCATCAGTGTGTACTGCTTGAAAAAAAAATCTGTTTTCTGAGGCTTCAGTAGAAATAAACAAGAAAAACAGTATATGTAATAAACTTTTACTGGGCTATAGTCATGGAGTAAATCTTTTACTCAGTAGTAAATACTGTTGGATTGTATTTAGAAAAATAGGATAACATTGTTATACCTGGAACGTTCATTAACTAGATTTCAAAATTTTGCATACTAAAAGATGCCAACTTTGAAGTCATTTGGATGAAATGGACATAGTCATGTCATAGAAAATAATTTTGTGCAAAGGATACAATCCTGAAAATCAGTGTCAAGGAAATGAGAAGTGATGGTTGTACATATTTAGAATAGGAAATTTTAGGGTCAGAAAGGTGTGATACTTTTCTCACCCATCATCAGGCTTACAGGCATATGGGGCAGCACCTCTCTGGAATGAGGGGCTTCAAAGGAAAAGGGAGAGAGTGACCTTTCTAGATTTTAATGGCTTGCTTTAGGGGAGAGGAGGTCTAGTTTCTGTGACCCACCTTGAGGAAGAGAGATTTTGGTATCAGAAAGACCTTGCTTCTGAGGTTCTTCCAGTGTCTTTCATTTCAAAGAACACAGCATGCCAAAGTTCCATACTTTGGGGTATCGTGTTCTGAGCCCCAACACAGGTAATATAAATTAAGTTTAAAGTTAAATACATTACGTATTGTATGTACTTTGCTGTGTAGTTATTTATGTTTGTTTTTCCTAATAGGTGGGGGAAAGTTGTTTTCTATATAAAAGTCTCATTTAACTCTGAGCTGTTAATTATTTTTAATTTTATCTACACTGATTGAAGCCATTGCCATATTTGAATTGAATGAAGAATGAAAATAGATCATACAAAGTTTCGTTTTAGAATGCAGGTCGTTTTCTCCAACATGTTAATTATGGGAATGGGATTTTGTGAGTTGTTGTAGAACCTTATTCTCAAGTATTCCTTAAAAATAGGATGAATCTTTATTCCTTAGTAATTAACATTATTATAGAAATTTACAGTATAAATAAATTATTCATTGCCTGTTATAGAGATGAATTACTTGATCCAGGTACACTCCTGAAATATATTCCTAAAAAGATCTGTAAAAGTGAAAATCCTTTCACTATATTCTTCTGACCCATTTGGTAGTCTCTTCTCAATTTACTGCACTATTCAAGTCCTATTTCTCTGACTACCATTATTTTCATTAATTCTTTCCAGGATAGTACAACATTTATTTATTCTTTTTTCCTTTCTCTAATGTAAACTTTAAAAAAAAAACACAATTTAGAACTTCTTTGCATGTTTCTAGTGTTTCCTAATTATTTCAGTTATATTAAGCCCTTTTGTTTACTCCACTGTAATTTTCCTGAGGACAATATTATGGTTTTGGGGAAAGAATTTTCACTGCCCCTAACATATACATAAACAACCCCCTCCCCTCAACACATATACACAGTTTTTCTCACTTTCTATATTTGTAAAATTCTGAGCATCTAATAGGATTGGCTCCAACATTTGTGGAATGATTATTTTCGTGATTTATTTCTTTGAAGATATAAGAAAAATTGATTAGTCTGGAGAACTTCAGGATCCCCAGTGACTACCGTTTTTACTTAATGAAACACACATTCAGTCATTACCTGCATTTCCTTTGCTTTTAAACCCTTTCAGGCTTCAAGGGTTTCCCTTTAAGTTTAATGCTGTAGGACTTGATGAACAGATACATATCGAACCTTTTCATAACCCTCCTCAGTTTAAGACTGGATAACATTTGAGTTGTACTTTAAATCTCTCCACCCTAGGAGAAGAAATTGTCATTGTTAAAGTTTGTTGTCAAATAATAACCTCTTACGTAATCATGTTGATTTTTTTTCCTTTGTCTTTTCCTGCCCTGTACAGTAAACATTGAAGATTTCCAAGCAGGTCCAGTGTATCTGGGACAACTAGACTGTGTTAATTTTATAAGAATAAAAAGAGGAAAAGATTAGGATGGAAATATAAGAGATTCACAAATTTGACAGCTAAGAGTTATAGCAAGTTTTGGGAATAAGTATGCTAGAAAAAAAAAAATTAAAAAAGATCATACTCCCTAATTAACATACTCCCTATGTTAATGCTAACACTGTGAAGTAGAAAGTGAGAATTAAAATAACAGCAAGTTAACTTCTTGATGTAATTTTCCCCTGATGTCATATGGTTCTATCAGACTACAGATTGTGGAAAAAAGAATTACTTGGAAATTTCTCTTCAGTGGCATACTTAGTAAAAATGTAACATCTATCCAAGTTGATAATATTGTGATCAATTATTTATCAGATCTTTATCAAGGATTATATGAAGTCTCTGGTAGAGACTTCTGGACTTAGGTTAGAAGACAGATTAAAAAGATAAAAGATTTTGTGTCTGTCACCATGCATGTCATAGTCTAGTTTGGGATCAGAAGGATTATAATTATTGAAGGAGGTTCTATCAGTACATGAAAAGGAGAAAGGGGATTTGAATAAATAAACAATTGAATACTAATCCTGAATGGAGAAACTCAATTTTGTAAAAGTTTCATTTTTCTCGAATTGATTCATAGATTTTAAGTCAATAGCAATAAACATTCCAAAAAATAACTTTACCAAAAACTTGGGAAAATGATTCTAAAGTTCATTTTGTAGAATTAACAGGAAAATAGAGCCAATAAGGATTAAACAAGAATAATGAATGAGACTTAAAATATTAAAATATCAGAAGATCTATAGAGATTAGAGCAATGTTGTGTAAGAACAGGAAACCAGACGAGTAGGACAAAGTGGAGACCCTAGATATAGATCAGCATTATTTATGTTGATCATAATTTTTGTAAGTTTTGTGTAGATAATAATATGTAATTAAACATTGAGGAATGACAATTGTTATACAAGTTGATTTGATTGATTAGATGTTTAGAAATTAAGATTAGATACTTATACCTATATGGAACAATACATGTGATATGGAATAAGTAATTTTAATAATGAAACTACATAATTAGAAGAGAATACATGTCCTTGTAATATAGAGAAGAACTTTTTGTGTACTAATATAGTCCAAAAATTCTACTCCTGTATATTTATTCTAAGGTTAGAGTAAGAGATGTGTTTTTAAAAAGATAATTACAAAACAAGATGATAATTGCTGCAGTAGGTGTAGTACCTACATGAAAAGTTGGGAGGGAAATTTGAATAAACAAGGAATTGAATACTGATCTTGAATGAAAATTGAATTTTGGAAAAATGGGTGTAGTCTTCTTTAAATAAAAAACAAACATATGGTCCTTGTGTTTGATTTTATTAATATGGTGTATCACATTTATTGATTTGCATATGTTGAACCAACCTTGCTTCCCTGGGATGAATCCCACTTGATCGTGGTGAATGATCTTACATATGTGTTGTTGTATTCTGTTTGCTAATATTTTATTGAGGATTTTTGCATCAATATTCATCAAGGATATCGGCCTGTAGTTTTCTTTCTTGGGTATATCTTTACCTGGTTTTGGTATCAGGATGATGTTTGCTTCATAGAATGTGTTTGGAAGCTTTGCTTCTGCTTCAATCTTTTGGAATAGTTTGTAAAGAATCGGTGTCATTTCCTCTTTGAATGTTTGGTAAAATTCTGCTGTGAATCCATCTGGTCCTGGGCTTTTCTTTGTTGGGAGCTTTCTGATAACAGCTTCAATCTCCTTTATTGTTATTGGCCTATTCAAGTTTTCTATATCTTCTTGGTTTAATTTTGGAAGCTTGTGTGAGTCCAGAAATTTATCCATTTCCTCCAGGTTTTCGAACTTGTTGGCATATAGCTGTTTATAGTAGTCTCGGATGATTCCTTGCATTTCGGTTGGGTTACTTGTAATATCAACTTTTTCATTTCTAATTTTTGTTATTTGAATCTTCTCTCTTCTTTTTTTTGTTAGCCATGC
>NW_007769191.1:0-653 GCF_000696425.1 Galeopterus variegatus | reverse complement strand
AATTTTACATATATGTTGTTGTATTCTGTTTGCTAATATTTTATTGAGGATTTTTTGCATCTATATTCATCAAGGATATCGGCCTTTAGTTTTCTTTCTTGGTTATATCTTTACCTGGTTTTGGTATCAGGATGATGTTTGCTTTATAGAATGAGTTTGGGAGATTTGTGTCTGTTTCAATCTTTTGGAATAGTTTGTAAAGAATTGGTGTCAATTCCTCTTTGAATGTTTGGTAAAATTCTGCTGTGAATCCATCTGGTCCTGGGCTTTTCTTTGTTGGGAGCTTTCTGATAACAGCTTCAATCTCCTTTATTGTTATTGGTCTATTCAGGTTTTCTACATCCTCATGGCTTAGTTTTGGGAGCTTGTGTGTGTCCAGAAATTTATCCATTTCCTCCAGATTTTCAAACTTGTTTGCGTATAGTTGTTTATAGTAGTCTCGAATAATTCCTTCTATTTTAGATGGATCAGTTGTAATATCACCTTTTTCATTTCTAATTTTTGTTATTTGAATCTTCTCTCTTCTTTTTTTTTGTTAGCTGTGCTAACAGTTTGTCAATTTTATCTATCTTTTCAAAAAACCAACTTTTTGATTCGTTGATCTTTTATATTGTTTTTTGGGTTTCAATTTCGTTAAGTTCTTTTTTTTTTTT
>NW_007769190.1:5712-6080 GCF_000696425.1 Galeopterus variegatus | reverse complement strand
TTTTTAAACTATAGATCTCATATATTTCATTAGGTTTATTATTGTGTAGTTTTCATTTTTAATAGCAATTGTGAAAAGAGTCATTTTTCTCTATATTATCTTAATAGGTATTGCTGAAGCCTAGGAAAAATACTAATTTTTCCAAGCTTAGTTTGTACCAACTTTCTAAATTCTGTTATTAGCAATGATGGTTATCCAGTTGATTATTTTGAGTTTTCAGGGAGATAATGTTATCAATTGAAAAGAACATGCATTACAGAAATGCTGAGTATAAGTGCATTGTTCTGACTAGTAACTCTAGTGTTTCACATTAAGCGTGATGTTGGTGGTTGCTTTCCAGGTAGATAATCACATTTGCCTGTGCATAA
>NW_007769190.1:0-229 GCF_000696425.1 Galeopterus variegatus | reverse complement strand
TGTAAGAAGCGGGCAGACGCCCGTCCTTGCTCTGCTCTCTCAAGATGGGGGTCAGGAGGCAAAGACGCTTCTGGGGTACAGGAGACGATGGGGTAATGAGAGACAGTGACTCGCAGGTCTTAGCTGTTCCAGCCGCTGTCCCCTCGGCGGGGGGGTGTTCATATATTTTTCTTCTGTTATAGGCACTGGGTGTCCTCCCTGAGTTTCTTCAGAATAGTGGCTGGCAGGC
>NW_007769189.1:5796-6080 GCF_000696425.1 Galeopterus variegatus | reverse complement strand
TGGGTTTGCAGAGTTGGACTCAGCCCCAAGCCCATCCCCACCAGGGGCCGGCCTCTCGTTCAAGGACTTACTCTCCCAGAGCTGGGGGAAGTTAAGAGGCAGGCAGGGCTTCAGCCCCAGGGACGGGAGACAAACTCAGGGTCCTCACCAAGCCCAAGCCCAGTGGAGGGAGGCTCAGGAGGGAGAGGACCTTGGAGGGCAGGGCCGGACAGGGTACAGAGAGCAGGAACACCGCATCCTCCGTCCTTGGATGGGGGCTGCAGCCTCAGACCCCCAGCCCTGCC
>NW_007769189.1:0-776 GCF_000696425.1 Galeopterus variegatus | reverse complement strand
CTTATTCTGGAAGGATCTCCTCCTTTCCTTGCCTCTGAGCAATTTTACAACTCTGTACATACAAAACTGATACCACGGCACTAAGATTCTTATCCGTAGAGGTGCAAATGAATTTCAATGGGTGGAGGGGCAATAGATCCCTGACTCCACTGAAGGGGCCAGTTCTGCATCAATTAGCAAATTCAAATTCATTTCAGCATCTCTGATTGCCTACTCCTGTGTCTGCTCTTTGGCTTCTCCTCTTACTGGTCCGGTCAATAATTAATGAGTTAAATAAAATCTTTAGCACATGTTTATTTTGTATTTGTATAAGTCATGAGTTTACCCTTTAAAAAAAATATATCCTTTAACTCAGGGATACACCCTTTCTCAATCTGGCTGACCTGCAGTCCAAATGCTTCCTCAAACGCCAAGTATGCAGCAGAATTACCTGGACGGCTTGTTCAAGCCCCGACCGTGGGCTCCTCCGCAGGCTTCCGATTCAGAATTTGCCTTTCTAACCCGGTCCCAGGTGAAGCTGATGCCGCACCACTTGGAGAAACACCCTGTCTCCTGAGCCGACCCTGCTTCCTTCACCACCCAGTGGGAACCTGCCTGGCCCTGCCGTATCTTGCTCTCTTCTCTGGAATAACCCCATTGGACTCCCAGACAGGTCCTCAGAGAAGATTCTGAGCCCTCCCTTTTCCCCACTGCCCTCCCCTGGGGCCCCCTGAGGTGGGTTTGCAGAGTTGGACTCAGCCCCAAGCCCATCCCCACCAGGGGCCGGCCTCTCGTTC
>NW_007769188.1:5875-6080 GCF_000696425.1 Galeopterus variegatus | reverse complement strand
AGTAAAAGTTCAACTTTTTTTTACTTTAGCTCTGGTGTATGAGTGAGAACATGTGGTATTTACCTTTCTGTGCCTGACTTATTTCACTTAATGTAATGTCTTCTAGACTTATCCATGTTGTCACAAATGACAGGGTTTCATTCTTATTTATGGCTGAGTAGTACTCCATTGTGTACATATAGCACATTTTCTTGATCTATTCATC
>NW_007769188.1:0-1045 GCF_000696425.1 Galeopterus variegatus | reverse complement strand
ATGCTGACGAGGGTGTGGAGAGAAGGGAACACTCCTGCACTGTTGGTGGGACTGTAAATTAATATGGATCTGGCCATCACATCTTAGGCACGAGTGGTGACAATTTGCTTTGTGCTCCATGAATATTCATAGCCAATTAAAAATGTTTATTATCCCTCATTCTTGCCATTTGGAAGGTCTTATGGAGAAATCAGAGATAACATCTTATCAGCTCACTTTCAGGAGCAAGTATCTGCCTGGGCAGGAGAGTGTTTGCTCTTTGGATGGCATTCCACAGGGCTCCATATGCCTGGTTAGCAACTCCTGGGGTAGAGCCAGGCTTCCCCTGTCAGGCTCTCTCCCGAGGGATAAGAGATGTCTCCATGCTCCAGGTTGGGGGGTGAGGAGTGGCACCTACTCTCCTTTCCTCTGCTGGCAAGCTCTGCAAGAGTCTGCCTCTCTCCCTGTTATTGAAAATCGGCAAACTTACCATTTTTCTAAGACCAATAAGCATGGAAGAGATCTTAGAACTCAATTTTTTAAAAAAAATATTACTTTTTTAATTGGCATGTAATAACTGTACATATTTATGGGGTACTGTGTGATTTTCAATACCTGTCTACAATATGTAATGATCAAATCAGGTCAACAACGTATGCATAACCTCAAACATTTATCATTTCTTTGTGTTGGGAACATTAGAAATCCTCTCTTCTAGCTATTTGAAAATATACAGTAAATTATTGCTAACTGTAGTCATTTAACAGTGCTATAGAAAGCTAGAACTTTTTCTATCTAGCTGTAATTTTCTTGGGGGGCGGGGGGGCGGGCAACTGGCCAGTACAGGAACCTGAACCCTGACCTTGGTGTTCTAACACTGTGCTCTAACCAACTGAGCTAACCGGCCAGCCCTCTCGCTGTAAATTTGTACCTGTTAACTAACCTCTCCTGATCACTCCTCTTTACCTTTCCCACCCCCTAGTAACCACAATTCTACTCTCTGCTAGTAAAAGTTCAACTTTTTTTTACTTTAGCTCTGGTGTATGAGTGAGAACATGTGGTATTT
>NW_007769187.1:5275-6080 GCF_000696425.1 Galeopterus variegatus | reverse complement strand
AAATCAGTTAGGGGTTCTTCCAAACTGAGGCCTCCAGAGATGGAATCTGCCTCCTGGAAACAGGGAGTTTACCTGGGGCCAACGCCCAGGGTGTGGTGGAGAGAAAATCTGGGTGTGCTCCTCTTCCCTGCCCTCCCAACGCTGTCCAGGGGCTCCCCACACTACCAGCCCCATCAGAGATCCGTGGGGAGAGTGGGATCGTAGGCCGTTCCACAGGTCCCGGGGTGCCCCGCGTCGAGGTAAGCAAATGGCACGTCTCAGTGCAGAGCCGCGCCAAGCAGAGATGGCTGGCCTGCCTGCACTAAGCCGGCCGTCTCCGCCCCCACCGAAGAAAATGGAGGCAGCTCTGTTGTGGGTGCCTAGCCTGGTGTGGTAGGCGGGAGCCAGGCGGGCGGGGAGCAGTCGGGTTTCGCCCCACAAGTGGGGCTGGGCTGGGGGTGACTCACAGAGCTCGCAGAGTTACCAGAAATCAGTTAGGGGTTCTTCCAAACTGAGGCCCCCAGAGATGGAATCTGCCTCCCGGAAACAGGGAGTTTACCTGGGGCCGACGCCCAGGGTGTGGTGGAGAGAAAATCTGGGTGTGCTCCTCTTCCCTGCCCTCCCAACGCTGCCCAGGGGCTCCCCACACTACCAGCCCTGTCAGAGATCCGTGGGGAGAGTGGGATCGTAGGCCGTTCCACAGGCCCCGGGGTGCCCCGCGTCGAGGTAAGCAAATGGCACGTCTCAGTGCAGAGCCGCGCCAAGCAGAGATGGCTGGCCTGCCTGCACTAAGCCGGCCATCTCCGCCCCCATCCAAGAAAATGGA
>NW_007769187.1:0-4351 GCF_000696425.1 Galeopterus variegatus | reverse complement strand
GATCGTTGTTGAAAGATTTATTCGTTTTTTGTTGCTCTTGGAAATGCAAATAGTACTCTGGTATCACAGCGCACACTTCTCAGGATTGCACTGTCTCCTGGCACGGCCGCTCCAGACCCGTCGCCATCTTAGAATCCATCTATATTTATGTTCTTTATATATAAGTATGGCTACACCAAGGAAAACATAAACCCTGATATTTAGTAAGTTTGGTCTCTGGCAAAGTGAGGAAGTTAAATCTGATAATCCTGCATTAAGCTCTACCAAATGTGTTTTTAACTTTTGTTTTCTTTATGAACATCTGATAAAACATCTGATGTATATGAGATAGAGAGAGATGGAGTGAGAGAGAGAGAGAGAGAGAGAAAGAGAGAGAGAGAGAGATTGAGATCATATATACTTTTCTAAAGAACAAGATGACATTTCTCTACTAGTGACATACCTTTACACTTTTAGGTAGGAATCTAAGCAAAAGGGCACTGAGATTTGGAATCTTGAAAGATATGGAAAGAACAGACGATCAATCAGGATGAATACTATAGGATTTAAGAAGAAAGACAGAATTCTTTTGATACCTGGTCATTTAGCTGCAGTGCTTCAGAGTGCCCAAATGCCTCCTTTAGGGTACAGGGCCTAGCCTGAAGCCCCAGTGACTCAACTGAGTCACCCACTCTAGCTGAGGAGCTGCTGAGCAACTCACTATCACCCTCAAAGTCTAAGGTCCTAATCTTGACCCCAGAAATCCCATCCAGGTTAGCCCATTTAAGCTGAGGAGCTGGAGAGTACCCCAATACATCTGTTAGAGACATAGGATCCTGGTGGGGAGCCAGTGTTACCCAATCCAGCTTAGGAGTGGCAAGACACCTGGCACTTCTCCAAAGATCTCAAGACCTTGCCCATGACCCAAGTGATCTACCCCACTGTCACTCATTTCAGTAAGAAACTGCCGAGCACCCCAGCATGTAGGTTAGAGAGGCACTCACAGAAAGCTCTGACATTGAATACAGTCAAAGAAATAACATGAACACACTACTGTGTCTACCTGGAACCAAACCTAAAACAACCTACCCAACTAGCTCCATAAAGCACATTGATAGGAAACAGTCTCTCCTCTCAAAAGCTACTCCAGAGTATTAGAAGAAGCAGCTGCTCTACCAGATGCCCAGACATCAACATAGTGATATTAGAAATCAAAAAGAAAAAGAAAAAGAAAATATGACACTCCAAAGGAATCCAATAATTCTCTTGTACCAGGCCCCAAAGAAAAGGAAACCTATGAAATGCCTGAGCAGAAATTACAAACAGTAATCTTAAGGAAACTCAATAAGATGCAAGAAAATTCAGACAGACAACACAACAGAGTGAGAAGAACAATGCAAAATCTGAAGGAGGAATTCAACAAAGAGGTAGATATCTTAAGGAAAAAAACAAAAAGTCAAAAGTCAAAGACAAATAGCGAATTCTAGAAACATGAAGAGAAAAGCATCAAGTCACCTATAAGGGAACCCTCATGAGACTATCAATGTATTTCTTAGCAAAAACCTTACAGGCCAGGAGAGAAAGAGATGATATATTCAAAGTAAAAACAAAACAAACAAACAAAAAAACTTTCCAGGCAAGAACATTATACCCAACAAAGCTATTCTTCAGAGATGAAGAAGAAATAGTGTTCTTCTCAGATAATCAAAAACTGAGGGAATTTACTACCATCAGGCTGGCCCTGCAGAAATCCTCAAGAGAGTCCTACATTTGGGATCTAAAGAATGATAATCACATCACAAATACACGAGAAGGAATAAAACCTGTTGGTAGACCATATACACAAATGAGAAAGAGAAAGAAACTGTATCTTATCATTACAAAACCAAAAAACAAAAACCAAAATAAAACAAAAAACAGGAGAGGCAAGCAATAAAAGAGAAAAAAGAAACAGCAACAAATATATATATTCAATAACAACCCTAAATGTAAATGGTTTGAATTCTCCATGTAAGAGGTATAGACTGGCTGAATGGATTACAAAACCAGACCCAACTATATGCTGCCTAGAAGAAACTCACTTCACATATAAAGACACACAAAGAATAATAATGATGGTATGAAAAAAGATATATCATGCAGGAATAGCTAAAAATGAGCAGGGATAGCTATACATATATTAGATGAAATAGACTTTCAACCAAAAACCATCAAAAGAGACAAAGAAGTTCATTATATAATGATAAAGGGAACAATTCAGAAAGAGAATATTACAATCATAAATATACATATGTAGTCAACATTGGAGCACTCAGATACATAAAGCAAATATTATTAGATCAAAAAAGAGGATAGCATCAATACAAAAATATTTGGAGACTTCAACAACATAAAGCAAATATTATTAGATCAAAAAAGAGGATAGCATCAATACAAAAATATTTGGAGACTTCAACAACATAAAGCAAATATTATTAGATCAAAAAAGAGGATAGCATCAATACAAAAATATTTGGAGACTTCAACACCCCTATCTTAGCACTGGACAGATCATTGAGACAAAAAATCATTAGGGAAACATTGAATTTAAACTATCCTTTAGACCAATTTGACTTGACAGACATTTACAGAACATTTCACTTTTAGATCAAAAAAGAGGATAGCATCAATACAAAAATATTTGGAGACTTCAACACCCCTATCTCAGCACTGGACAGATCATTGAGACAAAAAATCATTAGGGAAACATTGAATTTAAACTATCCTTTAGACCAATTAGACTTGACAGACATTTACAGAACATTTCACTCAATAACTACAGACTACATATTCTTCTCTTCAGTACAAGGAACATTCTCCAGGATAGACCACATATCAGGCCACAAATCAAGTTTCAACAATTAAAAAAAAATCATATCATGTATCCTTTCAGACCACAGTGGAATAAAGCAAAAAATTAATAGCAAGTGAAACTTTGGAAACTATACAAATACATGGAAATTAAACATCATGCTCCTGAACAACCAATGGGTCAAAGGATATATTAATCAGAAAATCAAAAGATTTCTTGAAACAAATGAATATATAAGTGCATCACACCAAAACCTATGGGATACTGCAAAACAGTACTCAAAGGGGACATTATTGCATTAAGTGCTTATGTTAGAGAATAGAAAGACTTTAAACAACATAACAGTACACCTGAAAGAACTAGAAAAGCAACAACAATCCAATCCAAAATTAGTAGAGGTATGGAATAATAAAGATTAGAGCAGAACTAAGTTTAAAAGAGATAAAAGACACAAAGGATGGATGAAACAAAAATTTGGGTTTTTTTAGAAGATACACTAAGATGATAAAACATTAGCTAGAATAACTAAGAAAATAAGAGAGAAGACCCAAATAACAAATATCAGAAATGAAAAGGGAGACATTACAGCTAATACCACAGAAATACAAAAATCATTAGAGGCTCTTATGAAGAATTATATGCCAATGAATAGGAAAATATGGAGGAAATGAACAAATTTCAGGACACATACAAACTACCTATGCTGAACAAAGAAGAAATAGAAAGTCTGAACAGACCAACATTGAGCAACAAGTTTGAATCAGTAATCAGCAGTCTCTCAACAAAGAAAAGCACAGGAATGAATGGCTTCACTACTGAATCCTACCAAACTTTTAAAGAAGAATTAACACCAATTGTTTTCAAACTATTTCAAAAAAATCAAAGCAGAGGCCATGATCTCAAAATGATTCTATGAGGCCAGTATCAACCTGATACCAAAATTAGACAAAGAAACAATAAAAAAGAGAAAACTACAGGCCAATATCCTTAATGAACATAGATGCAAAAATTCTCAATAAAATGCTAGTAAACTGAATTCAACAGCACATTGAAAAGATTATACACTATGATCAAGTGTGATTTATCCCAGGAATGCAAGGATGGTTCAAAATATGCAAATCAACAAATATGATACGCTACAACAACAAAATGAAGGACAAAAAACATATGGGTATCTAAACAGATGCACAAAAAGCTTTTGACAAAATTCAAATCCCTTTATGGTAAAGACCCTCAACAAATTAGATGTAGAAGAATAGTATCTCAACACATAAAAGCTATATACGACAAACCCAGCACTAACATCATCCTGAAAGTGGAAAAATTAAAGCTTTCCCTCTAAGAATAGGAAGAAGACTTTTTAGTGAAAGGATGCCTACTATCATTACTCCTATTTAACATACTACTGGAAGTTCTAGCCATAGTAATTAGGCAAGAAAAGGAAATAAAGGACATCCAAATTAGAAAAGACAAAGTCAAATTGTCCCTGTTTGCAGATGACATAATATTATATATATATAA
>NW_007769186.1:5725-6080 GCF_000696425.1 Galeopterus variegatus | reverse complement strand
GTTCAGAGCAATTATCTTTATACTTTTAATACACAATAGTGGCCACAAGCCAAGCATTACACAATTACAGCAATCATGCTGAATCAATAAATGGGCACACATACAGAGTTACACTACTCTTATTATAACTTGCTTCTAAAGTTACACTACTCTTATTATAACTTGCTTCTAATGAATGTACGGAATCTTGCCCATTTGTAACAGATGTGAAGCAAGTGAGCCTGACTAGGCTGTTCTTTATTTCACACTGGTTTTACTTTCCTTACACTCTAATATAAATCCAGTTAGGATCTCGTCCATTTATCTACTTATTTATTTTTTCCTTAGATAGCATATCACCATCTAACACATATAT
>NW_007769186.1:0-218 GCF_000696425.1 Galeopterus variegatus | reverse complement strand
CTTTAATAGAGAATGTATCTCTGCTCCTCTATGTCAGGCAGGAATCTCAGATCCTTCTGCCCCTTCCTGTGCAGATTGTGATTGAAAGAAGATTCTGGCAGCTTTATGCAAGGTAGACACACATTATTCTTTAGATGTGAGCTTCACAGACATGCTTTATTCCTCCAAGACAAGTTCAGGCTCTGCCCCCACTCTGCTGACCCTCCATGCTCTGCCGA
>NW_007769185.1:5872-6080 GCF_000696425.1 Galeopterus variegatus | reverse complement strand
TGGTTCAGTGTCTAGAATTAATAAGAAACACTAGCAGGCCTTTACTCAAAAAAAAAAAAAATCCAGTAAAATAAATGTTTTTTGCTTTTGAAACTTAAAAAAAAAATTAAGTACCGTTTACCAGAAAAGCCAAACCATTGCTCACCTTACCATTGCTTATGCATATAATCAAGACATTTCATTTTGTAGTACTTAACCTTTTAAAAAG
>NW_007769185.1:0-471 GCF_000696425.1 Galeopterus variegatus | reverse complement strand
TTTTTTTTTTACCACATTAATCAATTGTCATTTTTTTTCCACTGGAAAAAATAGAATCCTTACGCTATATGATACCAAATTATTTTCATTTCACCTATGTTTAGTCACAACAGAAGATTCAAATGCCTTTTATTTTATTTTACTTATTTTATTTTATTTATTTTAGCAGAACTCTATTTAAATGAAAGGGGTTGCCCAGTATGAGAAAGGAATGAATAGACATTCAACATACTCTGGTTGAAATAAGAGAGTACATAGAGTTTGGATCTTCTTCCCATTTCCTCTGTACAGGCCCCACATGGGCCCCTGTAGAATCCCCGGCACTTTGTAGGGCACGATTTTAAATCCACTGGAGCAGAAATTTAAATCAAATTAGTGAAATTTCTAATGGGGAGTGGCATAAATTTCTGTGGTTCAGTGTCTAGAATTAATAAGAAACACTAGCAGGCCTTTACTCAAAAAAAAAAAAAA
>NW_007769184.1:4872-6080 GCF_000696425.1 Galeopterus variegatus | reverse complement strand
TTAGTGTGATGTGGTCCCACTTGTTTGTTTTTCCTTTTGTTGCTTGAGCTTTTGGTGTGACAGCCAAAATATTGCCAAGGCCAATATTAGAGTTTTTGCCCTGTGTTTTCTTCTAGGAGTTTTATACTTCCAAGTTTTATGTGTAGGCCTTGAATCTATTCTGAGCTGATTTTTATGTGTGTTGTAGATAGGGTCCAGTTTCATTCTTTTGCATGTGGAAATCCAGTTTTCCCAACACCATTTATTGAAGAGACCATCCTTTCTCCATTTTTAAATACCATTCCTCTGAAAAATGGGCGTCTTAGTCTTCTCGGGCTGCTGTAACAAAACACCAGAAGCTGAGTAGCTTAAAAACAACAGAAATTTATTTTTCACAGTTCTGTAGGCTGGGAAGCCCAAGACCAAGGTGCAGGAGACGTGGTGTCCTGTAAGGGCCACTTTCTGGTTCCTAGAAGGCTGCTGTGTCCTCACGTGGTCAAAAGGGTAGGAGATGTCTCCGGGGTCCGTTTTATAATGGCACCAATGCCATTCATGGGGGCTCCTCCATTATGATCTAATCACCTTCTACCACCATCCCCTTGGAGGTTAGAATTTCAGTACATGGATTTGGGGGACACGCAAACATTCAGACCATAGCAAATAGGAAGAGACAAGTTATACTTTCCGCAGACAGACTTATAGCCCGATGGGGGCAGATTTACAAATGATCGTTGATTAATTCTCTGTCTTTAAGTCTAAAACCCAAACAACTACGTACAGGCAAAGAAACTGAGGAATTGTCAGTGCGTGGTGAGAAATCCCCTAGTGACACTTTCCTCTCTCTTGGAACCGCACATGGCACAGGGAGGGTGGGATTCTGCAGCAAATCCAGGGCCACTAAGCCGAGGACATCTGATGGACAAGAGCTGGCCCACGGCAAGCTGGACTGTCCACCCTGTCTCCATCAGGAGGCGGGGAAACAAAGTCCAGAACCACTTCTGTGACTGTAGTCGTGTATGGTGGGGCATACCGATGTTCACGTCCATCTTTCTCTGTCACGTCTAGTTCTCATTCTACACGGTGGATTTGGTCATCCCCAGCCACTCTGGTGACAGTGAAATGAAGACACTGTCCTGGCATTGCCACAAATGCAGGACCAGGTGATCCTCCGAATAGAGCAGAGAAACAGAATCTAACTTTTGTAGGAGTCATTAATGGAATAACTTGGT
>NW_007769184.1:2130-3477 GCF_000696425.1 Galeopterus variegatus | reverse complement strand
CATTCCCATTAACGCTGAAGCTCTAAAGCCCGCCAAGTAAAGCTGAATCATAATTTAGGCAGTTTTTAGTGGAAATAGTGTGTGAAACTGGAATCGGTCAGCTTAACCAAGTGAGCAGCTCAAGATTAAAAATTTGCTTTCATTCTCATTTTCTGAAGAGTTGTCAAATGCCTTTAATTAAAATATATGCCTTGAAATTGTTTTAGAATAAATAAGTTCTTGAAAAATCGAACGAGCCAGTCTAATTCTGATAACCGAAGGAAGGAAAAGCCATGACCTCTGTAGAGAAGGGTGAAGTCTACAGAAGGACTCGGGCACTTCTTCCAGGAAGCCTTCCTGTTCTTCCTCAGTCACAATTACCTTATCTGTCCCCCTTCACCCCAGAATTCTGTCCTTCTGAGAGAGCACTGTCTACACTATGACAGAAGAAAGTCTTGGAAGATACAAAGTGCCATATGAACAGCATTCATGGTTGCTATGGATGTTCACATAGGGGACAGAAAGCGACACCTGGCCACTTCTTCTGGAACCAGAGTCACATCATGGTTNTTCAGGGTCCTTTCTGCCTTGGACAAAATGGATCTGAGCAGCCTCCACAGGAAGCATCTGTTAGCATAATGTGGGTTGCATTTATTCTAAAACTAAAGAATAAAGATATTAGAGGAGCAGAAGCACAAGGTAGAAGCAGGTTGTTTACAAATATTTATTACTTCTAAGCTATTTTTTTTAATTAAATTTTATGCTATTTCCCACAAGAAGCACTTAGTATTTTTGTAATCATAAAACAACACGATTTTAAAAATTCATTTATTTAGGCCCAAGAATAGTGACTTCCCTTCAATTTAATTTGTAGCTATATTAACCACAATACACCAATCAAGTGACATAACTGTTTCGTGCAACGTTACCACGTGCATAGGGAGAACCACAGGAACTCGCCACCACCACAACGGAATTTTTTCAGACTCACATACCCAGGGCTGCCCACCCCTCCTGCCCTCCACCTGTGTTCAAGGCATGCGATTGCCTCAGTTGGAGTGTCCTGCCACCTCGGATGCCTCCTTCCACATGCACTAGTCAGGCAGGCCCCAGCGCACAGGAGGGTGGCAGCCCAGGGCAGCTGCGTTTGTGAAAATGAACAGCCTGAAATCTTCTATGTCTGAACCAGCCCATGATCCACCAGCACCCACGTCTCCCCAGGTCCACACCTGCCAAGGATCAAGGAAAGTTCCAGAGAGTCAGTGAAGAGAGAGAGCATCGCTAAATGCCTGCCCTGGCAGCCTCCACTCTCACAGCTTCTCAAATACAGTCCCAACTTTGGACACCATGCAGAAGCTGAAGCAGCAC
>NW_007769184.1:0-463 GCF_000696425.1 Galeopterus variegatus | reverse complement strand
TGATGTGGAGACTTAGCATTCCCGTTACCCCTTCTCCAGGAAAGCTGGCCTCCTCCTGTGCTGGATACAATTTCCCAGGTGCCGATGTTTCCCTCCCTCCTGGTGATTGGCTTTCCAAAATAAAATGCACATCTCATTTTACTTTGAATAAAAGTGAGATCTTTTTAAAAGGACAAATGTGGAAGAAATTAAAGTAGTAATAACACTGCTACACCTAGAAACGAATGGAAGAGACACATTTTGATAAATAAATGAGGTTATTTTGGCTATACAGAAAGCCCCAATCCCCCATTGTCTCTGTTTATCTTAAAACAAAATTTTGACTCTTTCCATGCATAAATTGAAAGTGTTTTCCATCATTTTGCTCAAAGAAAAGTGCATGTTCTCTTGGTTTCCCTGATTTTCAGTAAAGGAAACAGCTGCTTAACTCAGCCCTGTTTTTCTTGGTGACCACAGCGATGCC
>NW_007769183.1:5546-6080 GCF_000696425.1 Galeopterus variegatus | reverse complement strand
TTGTTGAAGTTTGAGGAGAATGCCTTTCATGATGAATCTGAACAAATCCTGTACCATTATGCATGCCTATTATCTGCGACCTAATATCCGCAAATGAAAGCAAGCTTAATTCTCTTAAAATTCTAAACTGTCTGCTTCAGACAACCCTTTTTGTTTCGTATGGATCTTGTTGGTTTCCATTAAAGCCATTGCATATCTTACTTATGACATCAGATGGCACTTTATTAACTGGGAAGTACCATATAAGTATTAGTTATTTATATGTGTAGTATACAGGGATGTTAAAATAGAGCCGTCTCTATTTCTGAGATCCCACAGGGCTGGATGCCAGCCAACTGCATGATTCAGAGGGAGGTGTGGGAACGTCTGTTAGGGACTGAATGCTTGTGTGCCCCCCAAATCCACGTGTGGAAACCCAACCCCTAACACGACAGTATCAGGTGGTGGGGTCTTCGGGAGGTGACTAGACTAGGTGGCGTCATGAGGGTAGGGCCTTGGTGAATGGGATTAGTGTCCTTTGCAGAGTCCTGAGGG
>NW_007769183.1:0-275 GCF_000696425.1 Galeopterus variegatus | reverse complement strand
CAATTACAATTCCTTGAAGTTGATATGACAAGCAAACAGAAAGGACATTGTTGGGTGGGAGAGAGGAGAGCGAGGAGGGAGGGAGGTTTCGGTGATGGGCCACAATAATCAACCACATTGTATATCGATAAAATAAAATTAAAAAAAAAAGGTGGGGGTGAAGTGGCGGGAGCAGGGGTATCAGAGAGATTGGGGGAAGGGGGACGGCGAGGTCGTGGAACAGCAGACGCCTATTGAAGTGGCCCTGTCCTGAGGGCTTATTTGTTGAAGTTTGA
>NW_007769182.1:5612-6080 GCF_000696425.1 Galeopterus variegatus | reverse complement strand
GTGGGAAAAGGGGGAGAGCGGGGAAAGTGCAGGTGGGTTTAACCAGAGAGGAGGGTTTGCCTGCAGAACTAGTGAGAAAGAATGTGGGCCCAGTGGAGCAGGGCCTTGTATGCCAGGTAGTAGGAAATTCCCTTGGTAATGAGGACCTGCTCAGTGCTGGGGTCTTGGACGGCTCTGCCGGGATTGGGTCCTCATCTCATCTTTGCCCAGCAAGCTCTCCAGGTGATGTTCTTTACCCTCAAGGCATTAGCTACTGCCCCATTCCATGACTATCAATACTTCTTTCTGTCTTTGAGCCGTCCAGATCATAGTGCATGCTTCATACAACCACCTACTGGTTATTTACTTTAGGGCCTCAGATTCAGCATGTGCACATAAAACTAATCTGTCCCTCCTGGGTTTCCCATTTCAGTTCCTGGCCTCAGCATGATTGAAGTCAAGAGGATCAACCTGTGGACGACATTGTCC
>NW_007769182.1:0-358 GCF_000696425.1 Galeopterus variegatus | reverse complement strand
AACCCAAGCTGGCCAGCTCATCTGAATCAAACAAGAAAGTTGGCTTCACTGGTGTTTGGCCGCCTCCAAAATAAGCAAGTGATTGAGCCAACTAATATTTTTTTATCTATCTATATCCAACATATATGAAGCACCTAAGTCTCCATACAGATGGTGACAAAAGACACAAGGTCTTTGAGACAGCATGTGCTATGTGGTGGAGATGTGAGAATTTCCAAACTTCAAGAAAGGGAACCATCACCCAGGCCCGGTGCTCATGAAAGAGGAGAGGAGCATGGGCAAGAGGAGGCACAGTGCGTGGGAAAAGGGGGAGAGCGGGGAAAGTGCAGGTGGGTTTAACCAGAGAGGAGGGTTTGCC
>NW_007769181.1:5693-6080 GCF_000696425.1 Galeopterus variegatus | reverse complement strand
ATCTGGTTTCAAATCCGCCAGTGCTTCCTGGAAGCGGATCTCAGGGCTACTTGGGAGCTTGGACGATCCTCGAAACAAGCGTGTTTGGGAGGACCTCGAGCCCCTGGGGGACTGGCCAGGATGGTGTCCCTCATCTTTACACTCCCAGGGTCTAGTTTTCTCATTTGTTCATTCATTCATTCGACAAATAAATCAGGTGCTTAGCGTGGTCCAGACCTGTTTCTAGGGTGGTGATACAGGTCCCTGCCCTGTGGAGCTGACATTCTGGTGTGAGGGACACGCGATCAACACACAGATATTAGACAAGAGTCAGGTGGTGGGAGGTGCTCATGGAAAAGTAAAGCCAGTTAAGGAGGTTTCCTAGGGATGGGGGCTATTTATTGTAGA
>NW_007769181.1:0-251 GCF_000696425.1 Galeopterus variegatus | reverse complement strand
AGTCGGGCCAGCCAGTCCCCTCTGCCCTCAGCATTCGCCCCAGCCCCTACATGACACTGGACTCACCACCAGGTGGCAGGCTGACATCACCGGTAACTCGGCCAGCCGGGACCCTCTCTCCATGAGGCCAGTGTCCCAGCCTTGGTCCTCCACAGAGTGGGGTGAGGCAAGAGCGCCCACAGGACTCTCTATCTGGTTTCAAATCCGCCAGTGCTTCCTGGAAGCGGATCTCAGGGCTACTTGGGAGCTTG
>NW_007769180.1:5857-6080 GCF_000696425.1 Galeopterus variegatus | reverse complement strand
TTATGACCGGATTCCAGCTATTCCCTCCCTACACAGTCCTCCTCATGTCCCTGAGCCCTGCAGGGGTCCAGGGCACCCAGGCCAATGCCGGGAGGGGCTCCAGGCAGGAGTTCAAGTCCCAGCTGACCTCTCAGGAGTGTTGAGTTTTTGCAGGAGGGCTGCGGGAGGGTGGCCCCAACCCATCACCCTTGATGGCTCTTTGTCCCCATAGCCCGTCTTCAAC
>NW_007769180.1:2132-2720 GCF_000696425.1 Galeopterus variegatus | reverse complement strand
CTGCCCAGTCAGGACCACCAGAGGCCTGGGGAGGAGTGCTTTGCTCTGGCCTCACTGGGTGGGGCCGAGGAAGATGCTCAGAAGCAGTGGGAGAGGCTGGTCCCCGTCCTTCCAGCCACTGTGTCATGAACACGGAAGCACCTGGAGCCACAGGGGCCAGGTCCTATCACCTGGTCTAAGAAATGGCCTCGTGGCCTTGGAGCTGGGTGGAAGCTCAGCTGGTCAGGGCCCCTGGGTCCCCCTGACTGCCCAATCCAGGCAGCTTCTCTGGGTCCCCTGACACCCTGTGCTGCTCAGCATCTCGCAGACCCAGCCCTGCCCTCAGACCCCCTCCTCTTCCCCTGCTGTCCCCTCTCCTGCCTCCCACCACCCACTCTAACTGAGCCCCCGTTCCTCTACAGCCATGCCCACCTGTGCCTGCAGGTCATAAACCAGGCCCTGCCAGTTACCAGAGGGCCACTGCCAGCTGTCATCACCCTGGCGGGGCGCCGGCAGTGGTGGGGTGAAGCGTGGGGTCCGCTGTGGCGTCTCCCCTCTCTGCCTTCGTTGTTACAAACGCCGGGCTTTTCTCATGGCAGGTGCTACTAA
>NW_007769180.1:0-216 GCF_000696425.1 Galeopterus variegatus | reverse complement strand
CTTCCCGTCCACTCCCTGACGCTCCTCTCACCTCCCTCACCCCTGCCCCCAACACTCCCCAGTCCCCCGAAGGTGCTTGTAAGTTGATTGGGGTTAAATGCAGGAGTTCCGCGCATCCTCCTGCGATGCACTTCCTGCAGGGTAGGGACACCGCATGCATTCTCGCTCAGCGTCATTTTCCTGGGCACAGCACCTGGTGCAGATTCAGACTCCGCG
>NW_007769179.1:5876-6080 GCF_000696425.1 Galeopterus variegatus | reverse complement strand
AGAAACATTGTGCCTGATAGTTTCTCAATCATTATTGTTTGGTTTCAGCCTTTTAATTTATCTGTTCACTCACGCATTCATTTAATGAATGTTCAATACTGTGCATAGAACCTACCCTGTGCAAGACACTCTTCTATGGGTTGGGGCTAAAGCAATGTGAAGCACAACTCTTCCTATTGCTGAACATTCTCTCTTGTCTGTGTA
>NW_007769179.1:0-298 GCF_000696425.1 Galeopterus variegatus | reverse complement strand
GTTTTTTTTGTTTGTTTAGTAAATTTTCAAAACACCATATAAAGCATAATTTAGATTTTAGAAATTTCCACAACAAAAAGTGTACCAAACTCTATTTAATCCAGGATTTTACCCCCCAAACTAGGTAACTCATGGAACCATAGAGCTAAATTTCTCTTTCTTACACACCCCCTCCCCACCCAGTGTCTTTCTTAACCAGCTATTAACATCCATTGGAACTACTATTCCATTGCACACAGAAACATTGTGCCTGATAGTTTCTCAATCATTATTGTTTGGTTTCAGCCTTTTAATTTAT
>NW_007769178.1:5787-6080 GCF_000696425.1 Galeopterus variegatus | reverse complement strand
GAGTTCTTTATATATTCTTAATATAAGACCATTGTCAAACATAAGTTTTTGGCTTGCTTTTTCAATTTTATTGTAGTGTCTTTGGAAGACCAATGTGTTAATTTTGATGCAGTTCAATTCAGTGCAGTTTTCTCTTATAGCTTTTCATTTTGCATCCTATTTAATTTTTGTTTGTTTGTTTGTTTTCTGGCCAAACCTAACCCAAGTCATAAGATTTTCTCCTATGTTTTTTTCTACATGTTTTTCAGATTGATTCTTACATTTTAGGTCTATCTGAATTATTCCTTATATAT
>NW_007769178.1:0-250 GCF_000696425.1 Galeopterus variegatus | reverse complement strand
TATTGACCTATGCATGTCAACTCACATCTTCAAGAGTATAGATAGTCAAAATGTATAAACAGTCTTTTGAAAACACCTGATGAATAAAAGGTATGTGCAGAAATGACTAAGATGAATACATTATTTTAGTTTGAGTGGAGAAATAGTTTGTATCTTTTTTAATGGGTTGTCCTTTTTTACTGAATTGTTGAGTTCTTTATATATTCTTAATATAAGACCATTGTCAAACATAAGTTTTTGGCTTGCTTTT
>NW_007769177.1:5702-6080 GCF_000696425.1 Galeopterus variegatus | reverse complement strand
CATTTCCTTTGAACATCATGTAAGTTCTCAAAAAGTTTCAGATTTTAGAACATTTCCAATTTTGGATTTTTGGATAAGGGATTCTCCACCTGTGCTACCAACTTTTGGGAGCTCAAATGTTGCACTCTCAGACCTGCTTGAGGTGTGCTATTTGCACTACAGACTATAAAGAGGGACATCTCAGTTACATAAAAATATATGAGGCACAGTTCCTCAAAGAATTATGACCTAGAAGGCAGGAAATATAATTTAGAAAAAAACCTCACAATCGTAGCAGTATTTGGTAAAAGCAGCAGATGTCAAATGTGAGAAGCAAATAAACCTTCTTTGTGTTAATTCAATGAGATGTTGGGAATTGTTTTTTTTTTTTTTTTTTTT
>NW_007769177.1:0-487 GCF_000696425.1 Galeopterus variegatus | reverse complement strand
AAGGAGATGGAAGGCAGTCAGGAGACCTGGAGAAAAGATGCAGAATGATTTTTTTTTTTGGGATTAGCCCCTTTGGGTATGACAAGCTTTGGGGAGAAGCAGGCCTAATTTACACAAGGAGTCCCAAGGTATTCTGGAAGGGAAAGGCTGGATAGTCACTTCATTAGTCAGGATCCACAAGATTGCTGCTTTAACAAATAACCCCAAAGTTTCAGGGACTTACAATAACAATAATCAATAAAGGCAAGGGAGTTGGGGCCTTGGAAAAAATATAGACTGGGTTTCTAGCTACAGATTGAGTATCCCTTATCCAAAATGCTAGGGACCAGAAGTGTTTCAGGTTTTGGATTTTGGAATATTTGTAGAAATACATACCAATTGTGCATCCCTAATCCAAAAATCTGAAATCCAAAATGCTCCAGTTAGCATTTCCTTTGAACATCATGTAAGTTCTCAAAAAGTTTCAGATTTTAGAACATTTCCAATT
>NW_007769176.1:5042-6080 GCF_000696425.1 Galeopterus variegatus | reverse complement strand
TGCCTTGACTTGAGATATTTTGCTTTTAATTACATATATACATACATATATGTGTGCACATGTATGTATACGCATATGCATCTAAAGAAATTCTAAAACAAACATCAGTCCCAACTACAGTTATTCATTTAGGATCAAACTCATTACTTAATGTCATTAAAATGCTCTCCCAACTACAGTTATTCATTTAGGATCAAACTCATTACTTAATGTCATTAAAAAGCTCTGAGATTGTACTTAAAAGGAAAAGTAAATGTAGAGTAAATTACAAATTTAATGGATGCATACAAAGCAAAAATCTCATTTTAAATGGTTTTGAGTGGTCAAAATGATGTAGGAATTGATTCAATTAATTTATTGGAGCTCTAAAAATTTTTGGCAAGCTACTCTGCTAAATGCCATTGAGGATCAAAAGAAGAACAGGATATGGAATAGAATTTGCCCTCAAGGAAAACCGTAATCTTTAGAAAAAGACATGTACCCAGTCTGCAGAAATAAAATATGATGTGATGATGCAATGATGAGCATAATTTTTTATGTCAAAAGGCAGAGATTAAGAACAATAGGTTGACCTTAATGGGGGAAGCAGGCATTTATGCTAGGTTTCTAAGGATGCATGGAACATTACTGGTGGAGAGGAAAGGGGATGAGGCAGGAGAAGCAGAGTGAGGAAATATGTGGTAGTGAATCCCGAAGAGGGATCTACTTGGCCTACTTGAATAAGACTACAGAGAGCTAGAGACTAGAAGATAAAGCTGTAAATATGGAAAGGGACGGAGAATGGAGGACCTTAAATTCCAAGTTATGGATTTTAGCCATTATTTGAAAACCATATGGAGACATTGAGTACTTTAAAACCAGGGAGCAACATACTTTAAATGGTGCTTTGATGGATGAATTCATAGAAAAAACAAGTTAGAGGAAAATTTCAAAGTTCTAGGTCACACATTATTGCCTGAACTAGGCTAGGGGCAATCGGGATGAAGAGAAAGGAGATGTACAGTCATTAGGGAGAGAAATATATTGCCCCACCATCCT
>NW_007769176.1:0-222 GCF_000696425.1 Galeopterus variegatus | reverse complement strand
ATAAGTCTAAGATCTAATTGTATAACAATTGCACTTACTTGGTCAGAGATTGTTGGAAAACAAGTATATGGTGTGCTATATGCTTAACAAGATATAGCATTTTTGAAATCTCGGATGAACGATAATGATAGAATGTGGCAAGTGTCAAAACTTCAATTTGATGCCTTGACTTGAGATATTTTGCTTTTAATTACATATATACATACATATATGTGTGCACAT
>NW_007769175.1:5701-6080 GCF_000696425.1 Galeopterus variegatus | reverse complement strand
CTTGGCTATTGCCAATAATCTGCAATATAATGCCTCTGGATATATACCCAGTAGTGGGATTGTTGGATCACAGGGTAGTTCTATTTTTAATTTTTTTAGTAACCTCCATACTGTTTTCCATGACGGCTGTACTAGTTTACACTCCCAGCAACAGTGCACAGGGGTTCCCTTTTCTCCTCATCCTCACCAGCACCTGTCTTTTGTCTTTTTGATAATAGCCATCCTAACAGGTGTGTGGTGACAAGAGATGGGTTATTTGTTTTCTTGCTAATGAGTTGTTGAGTTCCTTATATACTTTGGATTCAGATAAATGGTTTACAAATATTTTCTCCCATTCTGTGGTTGACTCCTTTACTCTGTTGATTGTTTCCTTTGCTCT
>NW_007769175.1:0-308 GCF_000696425.1 Galeopterus variegatus | reverse complement strand
AGTTTGGCTTTTTTTGATTCCACGTATACATGAGACAATGCAACATTTTTCATTCTGTGCCTGGCTTATTTCACTTAGCAAAATGTCCTCCAGATTCGTACATGTTGTCACAAATGACAAGATTTCCTTCTTTTTTAAGGCTGAACAATATTCCATTTTGTGTGTGTGTGTATACATTTGTATACATATATGTGTGCCACAATTTCTTTATGCACATGTGGATGGAAACATAGGTTTTTTTCTATATCTTGGCTATTGCCAATAATCTGCAATATAATGCCTCTGGATATATACCCAGTAGTGGGATT
>NW_007769174.1:5600-6080 GCF_000696425.1 Galeopterus variegatus | reverse complement strand
TAGAGCCCAGCAGCAGATAGAGGCGGCCATTACCTCATTGTGCTTGTGGCCCCTCACTGAGGTCTAGATCTCTTCCTGCCTGTCACCATGTGTACCATGACCTTAGTTGGTCCGGAAGTCCTTGTAGCCAGGGAGTGGCTCCACATAGGGCTTAAGTTCCTCGTGTTCGAGACCCACTGTTTTTCATGCTTTCTGATTGATGAGAAATTTCTTGAGCAAATTTTCACCCTCTGTTGCCATTGTAGAAAGGAATGTAGTGCGTTGTGTTTAGTAGTATCTGCTGTCACAGCTTCCTGAAGTTCTTTTAAAAGGCAGAGATCTACTGACCAACGTCTATAGGATGACTCTCAGGCTTGACACATCATGCGTCCATTGTACTTTTGGATCTGGAAGAGTTCCAGGGCAGCGTGGGGTGGGGATGTCACAGAAGGCATCCAGCTTGCTGTAAAAGGTGAATTTGTTGCTGAAGCCAAAGTCTGA
>NW_007769174.1:0-226 GCF_000696425.1 Galeopterus variegatus | reverse complement strand
GCTGCCGGCCTCCTGTCCTGCCTCCTGATCCTCCTCGTCTGTGTCGCTCCTCTGAGTATTCTTAAAGGAGCCCTGAAAGGAGGGGACGGCGGGCTGCTGAGACTCCGCTGCTAGGGGGTGGCAGAGACCCCCTGCTGCACCCTGTGGGTGGGGGAGGCTGCTGCTGTCGGGGCTTCAGGTGATGGGCTGGCCCTCCAGCCGGGATCTCTTAGAGCCCAGCAGCAGA
>NW_007769173.1:5383-6080 GCF_000696425.1 Galeopterus variegatus | reverse complement strand
AGGGGATTTTTAAATTCTATTCTGATTATAAAAGAACTCATATTGATCATAGACCTACACACTGCATAAAACTGTAACATAAGAATGTAAAAAACATTGTAAATAAGAATTAAAAAACAAAACAGTAAGGCAACTACTCACAGTAGCCATTGATAATATTTTTCTGTATATTAGTATTTTCTTTCTGAATTATAATGATGGTGGTGGTAAGAACTGTAACAATGATGAAAACCACCGTTCATTGGACAGTTATAATGCACTGGAAACCGTGTAGGTGCTGTCAGCATCTGCTACTTCATTGAATATGATAGCACCGTGAGGACGTAGGTCGCAGAGGAGGAAACCGAGGCTCAGCAGGTGGTCTGGTGGAGTGCGGAGAAGGGGACGCAAGCCCGGGGCTCTTTTTCACCTGGACTTGTTCTAGACCATGGCAGCACCCCACATCCTACATGTGGACCATCTTTCCAGTCACTGGAATTTGCTCTGCACATTTCTGCTCTGGTTTTTCTACTAGGCAATCTGTCAAGAGCAGTTACACATGGCTTTACATTGTCCCGAATCGTGTCTGTGCACAGTGTTACATTTTACACTGCATTGTGCTTACTTTTTATTTTATGGCTGGACAGCGTGGTGACATTCCATGCTTTTATATTGAACAACTTTGTAAACATGTGAACACACAGACGTGTGTGGGCAT
>NW_007769173.1:0-257 GCF_000696425.1 Galeopterus variegatus | reverse complement strand
AAGTGATAAATAGAAACTAATGACAAAAGGAAAAGCAACTCAATAGCTGGAGGCCATAGTATGGAGAAAAAGAAAAAGTCAATGAATGTTATGCCCTTGATACATGCCAAACAAAGACATAATATAATAAACTTAAGAAATATTTAACTAGAGAAAAACATTTCAAAGCTAAATTTAATTACAAATCAGTGTTAGTAAAAAAAAAGTAATACTGAGCTTTTGTAATAGTAAAGCATTTGTCTTAAGATATCAGATGT
>NW_007769172.1:5856-6080 GCF_000696425.1 Galeopterus variegatus | reverse complement strand
TGTATTTCTTGAGAATGGATAGACAGCAACAGCCTGCATAATTCTCACTCCTTACTCCTTGCTACTTTACACTTTAAAGCATACAAGACAGTAAAATAACAGCACCATTTAATTCTTAGTCCATTGCCAACCTGTCTGGGGTCAAAAAAGCTATAAATTCACCTACTGCACTATGGTTTTAGACAACTGCCAAGCTCAGAGGTGGCACTGACCTGCATACTTTC
>NW_007769172.1:2880-4070 GCF_000696425.1 Galeopterus variegatus | reverse complement strand
CACTAGTCTCTTCCTCTCTCCACTGTTTCCTCCACATACGGACCCCCATATGTGTTAGCATCCACAGATTAAGAGCTTCTCTCCCCTAACCAGCTTTACATTCTGGAGGACTAGGGTCTAAGCGTGAACTTATCACAAAGCACCTTGTTGATGCTCAATAAATGTTTGTTTAATGAAAAAGAATATAAAACAGTATCCTCTGGCAAGCAGACCACATCAGCTGGAAGAAGAAAAGCTTGAAATGTACTCTATTGTTTCTATCATTTCTACAAGGTTTTTGAACTCTAAAAACTAAATATTTTCAAGTTTCAAACAGCACAAGGATTTTATGAGGATCCTTTATATCTCAAATCCATAAATTCTGTGAAAAAATAAATTTCCACATCTCTAAATATGGTAAAATTGTGTTTATATGGAAACACTGGCACCATATTTCAGGAGAAAACTTTTTTTGGCACTCATTCACAGGGAGCAATAAATCATTTCCTTCTGCAAATGAACGTTATTGTGGGTGGGCTTTTTATACAGAGAAAATATTTGGATTCAAAGGTTCCTTCCCCAGCATTTGAGAAAGTTGTCATGACCAAAGTATCAAAGCTCAGCAGTTCTTAAACTTAGAAAATTTTGTACTCACGTACTCAGCTTAAGCCTGGTTTTTTAAATGGCCATCAAACCTCTTAATAATCATCCAAGATCAGAGTACGGTAGTCAGACTGGAGTAATTTTATTCACAAATGAAAAGAAACAGTGATTTCAGAAGGCCAAGTTGCAGTTGATTATCTATAGTCTAGCACACAGCAAGACTGTTTTCTTAGTTCTTTGCAGTTAGGTGAGGCCCTGTGACTTAGTTCTAGCCAATGAGAGGTGGGCAAAAGTATGTGCAGCACCTCCAGGCCTAGCCCATGAGAATTTCCAGTGTGCCATTTCCCTGCTCTTTCTTTCCCTTCAGTAGGTTTAATGCACATAGCACCATGGAAGCTATAACCTGAAAGATGGTATAACCATAAAGTAAAATCAACTAGTTCTTTGAATCACTAATCAGAGAACCATTCATTGGTCAGAAAACTTGTTAAGCACTTTAAGTAAGAAATAAGCTTCTATTTCTTCTAATGGTTGAGCACTAAATATTTTGAGATATCCTTGTCATGCAATGGATAGTCTTATCGTGACTCTATCCATCAAGTCTGATA
>NW_007769172.1:0-1639 GCF_000696425.1 Galeopterus variegatus | reverse complement strand
CACTTTAAAGCATACAAGACAGTAAAATAACAGCACCATTTAATTCTTAGTCCATTGCCAACCTGTCTGGGGTCAAAAAAGCTATAAATTCACCTACTGCACTATGGTTTTAGACAACTGCCAAGCTCAGAGGTGGCACTGACCTGCATACTTTCTTTCTTTTTAGAATTCAGCTTGGAGAGTGAAAACACAACTGCAACCTGAGTTTCTCTCTCTCCTGAGAGTAAATGCTTGGCTCTTGAGTCTTTCAGATTCTTCGCCATTGTTTCTAAAGAGTAAAACAAATGTGTTCTAGAAAAAGGATAAAAATTATTCATGCAAAATACTGCTCTTTCTACAAGTTGGTAGGGAGGAGCTATATATTGTACACAAAGGGAAGAGGAGAATAAGTGAATGGGGAAAAGCACTTAAAGAGAATATTTAGTATTAGAGTAGGAAACAGGTATATTAGGTATTTGTTGTTTGTACTTTCTGACTTATAGCCGGAGTGATCCTTAAAAGACTTGAAAGTAATATATATCATCTGAAGCTTATACATTATGAAAGAACTGATGGGCCATACATTTCACAGAGTAATAGAAAACTCATTTCTAAGTGAACTTATGTTTATTTTATTGTGGCTATGCAATTTTGTTTAAATATAAGAAATAAGAATGTTCAATACATGACAGGTTCAATATTTTTTTTTTCCTTTTTGTCTTTTTTCGTGACCGGCAACGGATCACAANTTGAGATATCCTTGTCATGCAATGGATAGTCTTATCGTGACTCTATCCATCAAGTCTGATATTTGATCTTGGTTTTATAGAATCATGTCAATCTAATCCAATTAACATCAATTAACTATCTACTGTGTGTCTGACACTGAGGTAGCCACTCAATACACAAGGCGAAAAAGATACAATGCACCTGGTAGGGTTTCATACTTGGCATATTTCTTCTCTGGCTTTACTCTTAATCAACAGCTTCAAGAAACAAAGTTTAGTCTACGTCTTTATAGCAGAGGAGGCTTAGGTATGAAGTATATTTCCGATATTTTGAAAACAGACTTTTTAATTTAATTTGACTCTATATGCCACATAAAATACAAATCAAATTGCATTTGCTTTGCATATGTGATGAGTCAATTCACACAGGCTTATATCCCAATCCTGCTGGATTTCTGACCTCTGGACAATAACACAACACAATTTACTGCTTGATCTCATTCACACACCAAATTTACACTTTTCCCCCTTGCTCTGATACTTTAATTCCAGAAAATGATTAGATACTCCTCTAGAGTATCCATCTAAGAGACAGGAACAAATATGATCTATTCAACTCTTGGCAGTATTTGGTTATATATTTATTTACAGTGTTGTAAGCTGCATGTTTTCCAAATTTCCGCATATTGTTTAGTGTTCTGAGTATATCCAGTTAATATGGCACTCATCAACGACAGTAAATGGCCAACAAGTGTTGAACAAATTGTAACAAGTCTCTAACACAAAACAGTAAAAATACTTTGATGGGTTTGGAAGCAAATAATGCAAGCATGTACAGTGCATGGGAACATGTCTCAAAAAGCTGTATTTCTTGAGAATGGATAGACAGCAACAGCCTGCATAATTCTCACTCCTTACTCCTTGCTACTTTA
>NW_007769171.1:5786-6080 GCF_000696425.1 Galeopterus variegatus | reverse complement strand
ATTAATTAGAAGATGGGGGAGGGAGAATTTGAGAAGTAAAGGTAAACACCTCTCAGAGAAGAGAATGAAAGTCTTGAACTAGTGGAAATGATGAGATCCTCTATAGAGAGGCAGCAGGATTCAGGCAAATCTGGAGGCATGGAATGTGATAAGAAAGTTGCAACAGTTTAGAACACCAAAAGCCTCTCAAACATTCGGGGTATCTGCTTATTTTATTTTTCAAATACTTATGGTGAACATAAACACTTTAAATGTGAATTCAATATTTAGAATTGACCTGAGGGTGAGTGTTTA
>NW_007769171.1:0-594 GCF_000696425.1 Galeopterus variegatus | reverse complement strand
AAAGGTACATATCTGTATGTATTATATTAGGCATATTGTCTTTAACAAAGTATAATTTAAGTATTGCATTGGTTCTTCTGTTCTTACTTTTTATAATGAGGAGAGTCTTTCAATCACAGGACATATAATATTTTTCATTCAGTCTGATTTCTCCTCTGTGTTTGAAGTGGCTTTCTATGTATAGTATGTAGCAATCTTGGCAGAGAAAAGAATGAACAACAAAAGTATTTCTGCATCCATTCACCTACCACAAAGCCTTGAAAGGTTCTATAATATCAGCTGGGTTAGATTGAAAGACAGAGGGGCAAGATGGAATTCACATTTCATTCTAAATATCGCACTTTGGATATACTTTCCTCAGAAGTATATCAGAACAATAAGTGGAGGGAAGAGGAAGAGGAGACTGATACTCTTTTTAGTACTACACAGACTTTCGAAGGGGATAAGTATCATGTTGTTTTAGAAGGCTTATAGGAATGTAGTCACTTTCTTTTTTCCCTATTTGCCCTATTGACAAAAGCAATATTTGGGATCAGTCAGGTCTCTGCTTTGCTAGACCACAGGTCTACTTTCTGAAATAAAGCATCTTCAAAG
>NW_007769170.1:5786-6080 GCF_000696425.1 Galeopterus variegatus | reverse complement strand
ATATTAAAACATAGCAGATAATTATTAGGGAAATAGGCAGTATAAGTTCTCATTATACATGCTTAGTAAATAAAAAAAAGTCATCTGTAGCAGGATCCAGCTTGCCTACTTAGAAATGAAGTGTGATGATAAATGTAGATCTAAGGACATGAAAGGACTATTCTCTAAAATCTAAGTTTCTTAATGTAAGTCATATAAAAACTCTAGAGTAGGGGTTCTTTAGAAATACCTTAAAAATATGGGGCCGGCCCGGTGGCGCACTGGATAAGTGCGCCGCTTGGGAAGCGCGGCGGC
>NW_007769170.1:2328-4867 GCF_000696425.1 Galeopterus variegatus | reverse complement strand
TTTTAGTTGAAGAAATTTAATTAAAAAATTAGGTGCTCACAGAAATTCTTCTAGTAGTTATGTATAACTGCATAACAAATTAGCTCAAAAGTCAGTGGATTTACACTACTGCTGTGGATTGAATGCCACCCCCACCCCCCCACACCAACTACCACCCCCCCCGCCCACACACCAACTCCTTAAAATTTAATCCCACTGTACCAGTGTTAAGAGGGTGGGAAATCCTATTAAGGAAATTGAAAGGTAAGGCCTTGAAGGGGTGACTAAATTGTGAATGGATCAATCCATTCATGTAGTACTGGACATAGTTCTGATGGCTTTTAAAGGAGAACAAGTGAGGAGGTTATCTCTCTCTTAGCCCATTCACTCCATGTGATACCTTTTATTCCTGTGCAGAGTCACCACCAAGAAAAAGGCTCTCACCAAGATGTGTTCCCTGAACATTGGACTTGCCAGCTTCTGAAAATGTAAGAAATAAATTTCATTTCTTTGTAAGTTACCCAGTTTCAGGTATTCTGTTTTAAGCAACAGAAATAGACTAATACAGTAACTAACATTTATTATCTCATAGTTTCTATGGATCAAGAATCCATTTCAACTTAGCGAGGTCCTCTGGCTCTGCATCTCCCAGAAGGTTGCAGTCAAGTTGACAGTCTGGACTGTGGTCATCTCAAAGCTCAAAGTAATGATTTGCTTCATTACACACATTGTTAGGCTTCAGAAGATGCATTTCCAAGATCACTCAAAGTGGCAATGTCAGGCCTTATTTTCTTGCTTGCTGCTAACTGGAAATGTTAGTTCCTTGCCACACAGACCTCCTCATAGGGCTACTTACAACATGGCTGTTTGTTTACAACCAGAGCCAGGGCTACAAGAGAAAAAAGAAGGAAAGAGGGAATGAGAAAGAGAAAAAGAATAGGATGAAAGTTGCAGCCTTTTTATAGCTTAACTTCAGAAGTGATACTCCAATACTTTCCTACCCATTACAAGCCAGTCACTAGGTCCTGTCCACATTCAAAAGGAGTCCAACACACAAGGACTTGGATACCAGTAGACAGAATTACTGGGGCCATGTCAGGAGCTACCTACCCTGAGGCTGAAAGAACAGGCTTTCCACTGATCCACAGATCAGTGATCCTGAGATCAATGCAGAATTATTTAACAACGAAGGCTGTACACTTGAGGCCACCTTGGGGAATGATGAGTTTAAGAAAACATTTCTGTAAGCAGTGACTCTGGGATCAGAAAGCTGGAAACAAAAAGCCTTTCCACCATTGGCTGTCATTGCTGCCACTGTTCTCACCAACCAAGAAGCTGAAGAATACTCATCAGAAGAAACACAAGAAATTTCCATGGCCTTTATTTGCCAGAATATAAAGCCCCAGAAAGGAAGGAGATAGTTGTGGCTTCACTTCCAACTTCCAAGTCTTATATGATCTTACTTAAAATTTTGAACAACAAAGCCCATCAAGATTTCTCAATTATAAGAAGCACTCAGCCCTCAGGCAAAATCAGATTAAGGTTTTTTGTTTGTTTGTTTTTCTTATTAAAGCCTAATATTATTTAAATGACCTCAATATAGGATTCCTTAGGTTTGGAAAAGGGCAACAAAGAAATGAATCAGAAAAAAATTTAGGGTGGAACTACCATGACAGAAAATTTACTGAAAGCAAATAATTTAGAATTTTTAAAAATGTTTTTATTGAAGTATAATGTATACAGAAAATGTAATTATAAACATACAGCCTGACAGATTTTTACAAACTAGATACATTAGTGTAACCAGTACTTAAACTGTGAAACAGAGCATCGACAACTTCCAGAAACAACCCCTTTTGCCCAGTTTTAGTTCCTAGTTTTTAATAGCAGAATAGTTTTTACTTTTTGAGTTCTTTACGTAAACTGAATCATTCACTATGCACTCTTTTATGTCTGGCGTATTTTCTTAACAAATTGTGAGATTTATCTGTATTGTTGAGCGTAGTGCATGTTGTTGTGTTTCCTTTATTCTTAGAGTTGTGTGTCATTGCAAAAATAAACCAAATTTATTTGTCCATTCTACTGTTAATGGACATTTAAATAATTTCTAGCTTTTAAAAATTGCAAATACTGTGTCCTAGAATACTTCTTTTGGGAACCATATGCTAAGACTGAATGACTGTGTCCTTCCAAAATTCATTGTTGAATCCTTATCTCCAACTTGATAATTTGGAAGTGGTGTCTTTGGGAGCTAATTAGGTCATGAGGGCTCCACCTTCATGAATTAGTGCCATTATGAGAACAGAAGAGACAAGAAAGGTGATCTCTCTCTGCCATATGAGCAAGAAGATGGCCGTCTGCAAACCAGGAAGCAGACCCTCACCAGTGAATTAGTGCCATTATGAGAACAGAAGAGACAAGAAAGGTGATCTCTCTCTGCCATATGAGGCTACAGCAAGAAGATGGCCGTCTGCAAACCAGGAAGCAGACCCTCACCACAACCCAACCATGCTGGCACCCTGATCTCAGACTTCCCAGCCTCTAGAACCATGAGAAGTGT
>NW_007769170.1:0-797 GCF_000696425.1 Galeopterus variegatus | reverse complement strand
TGAGATTTTGGATTAGTCTGTTAACTGGGCTACCTGCCTGAGGCATTGCCCATCCAGTTAGAGCCATCCTTTTAAAATGTATATTAGAACACATCACTCCAGTACTGGAAACTTTCCCGTGGCTCCCATCTCACTTAGTGGTGAAAGTGAAGCTCACTAGTGGCTCACACAGTCTCACCAAACTGTGACAACCTCTCATGCTCCCTTTTCCCCATCCTCACCTTTTCCCATCACATTGGTTACCAGCCCTTCTAAAAGGCCATCATGATTCTGCCTCAGTGCATTCAAATTCCCTCTGCCAGGAATGTAATTTCTCTGTACATTTGCATGGATCATTCCTTCACCTCCTTTAGGCCTACTCAATTGCCTCTTCTTACAAAGGTTTTCCTTGGATTTTACTATCCCCTTTGCTCTTTTCTACAGATCTTATCACCACTCATGTGTTATATCTTTACGTACCTTGTTCATTGTTTTTCCAAACTAGAATGTAAAACTCACGAGGACAGGGAATTTGTAAATTCTGTTCTTGTGGTGCCTAGAGCAGTGCTTAAATACATACTAGGTATTTAGTTGTTGAATAAATGAATGAATAGTTTTCAATTAGTTTGACTGTGTGTTTTATAATTAGGTTTATAAGGTTATTTCTAGAGAAATGTTCTACAAGGACATTTCTTGCAGTTTAGATTATCTGAAGGCACAATTTTTGGCAGTGCCATTAGTAATAACAATTCAAATCTTTGAAGAGCATTGGTGTAGCTAATATATAAAATTTAAAAGAGGGAAAAATGTATCAGAGG
>NW_007769169.1:5755-6080 GCF_000696425.1 Galeopterus variegatus | reverse complement strand
CTCTAATACTAATGTTGGCTACCTGCTAGAATTAACGGAAAATCACTTACACACTAAAAACTTATATGTGGGTGTTAATACCTCCATTGAAACCCGATTAATGGAAGACAGTAGCAGGTGACTATATCCTTCCCTCAGACATTCTACACGATTCTTGGGAGGCACCCTGGGCCCCAGTTGCCCACAGCTGGGTACCCTTCTATTTCCCTCTTCCTCATTTCATTCTTTTCAATTCCCTACTCCTATTCCCTAGGATCACTTTCCAAAATAAACTACATGTGCTCGAGCTCTTGACTCAGGCTCTGCTTTCTAATGAAACCCCCCC
>NW_007769169.1:0-461 GCF_000696425.1 Galeopterus variegatus | reverse complement strand
TCACTCACATAGATAAATATGTATCCTTTTGAAACTATCTTGAAAGAGAAAAGTGTTTTTTCTCTTTAATTGCCTCCACTAAGAAGGCAGTTCGAGACTCAGATGGAGACTAAGGAGGGTATGCTGATCTGTCTGAGATCCTGGCAGAACTATGTGAAGGGGACACTCTTTAAACTGTGAATCTCAGCTCACACTGAAAACGTGTCTTTTTTCTTGAATGTTTAGCATAGAAATAACCATCAAGGGTCTTGCAGGTGCCAGTTGGAGATCTACTAGAATGAGGTGCCTTAAATATCGGGCTTTTCCATACAGAGAATTACCTAAGCCATTGTCCTTCAAATGGTGGGCTTTGAAACAGAAGTACCTGGGACTGAATTGCTCTTAAGTCTCTAGGCTTATTGAAGGCACATGGTTTCTGTAAAGGATCATTTATGAAATACCTCTTTGTCCTTTCTTACTTG
>NW_007769168.1:5742-6081 GCF_000696425.1 Galeopterus variegatus | reverse complement strand
GAGGGACAGGGGTATAAAGGCAAACAAGGTAAATGTAGTCCCTTACCTCATGGAGTGTCATACAAGAAGCAGATGTATATAAAGAAAAATAAGATTGTTTATTCACTAGTCTCTGCAAATAGATAAATGACTGGGTTGAACTCCTTGTGTCAGCTGTTTTCATTGCCATTTATCTAGTACCAAGACATAATGCTGTTCTCACAGTTTAATGTTTGATAATGAGTAAATTCTGCTAGTAGAATATCTTGGTTTTATGCAATACAGAGAAGTTAGATGGATTTGGGTCTGTTAATAAACATAAAAAAGATTCTGAGAAAACATGTTTCTAAAAATTATGAA
>NW_007769168.1:0-612 GCF_000696425.1 Galeopterus variegatus | reverse complement strand
CACGGAAAAGGACAAAAAAAAAAAAAAATGAGTAAAATTAAGTGAACAAAAATGGGATGGAAACTTGTTAATAAGCTTGTCATCGTTTCAGGACTCTTTCTGTAACTTGGGGATTTAAAGTTGTTACATTGGGTTAAGTGATAGACATTTGTGAGATATTTGAGTCATTTTTAAGTAAGTTAAAAATACTGAAACTTGATCTTCATGCATTCTGATTGTTGTGTATTGGAGGAGGATACACAACCTTTTCCTTGACCTGCCTAACTATTGCCCTAAATGATTATTAGCTAGATTCTTCATTGTAATCAGTCTCCACTGAAGACAGGATAGACTTCCCAATTACCTTTAATAATTGGGGTAGGCTACTAAAAATTGTTCTGAAGAGAAAACAGCTATTCACTGTTTTATTGAGAAAATGTGAAATGTGTCGTGACTGACTGGAAAACATTGAGTAATAAAACGATGAGCTAGTTGAGGCTGATAATCAATGCATGGCCGTAATCATTCATCTAGCAGATATTTGACCATCTACTATATGTAACACATTGTATGAGGGACAGGGGTATAAAGGCAAACAAGGTAAATGTAGTCCCTTACCTCATGGAGTGTCAT
>NW_007769167.1:5089-6081 GCF_000696425.1 Galeopterus variegatus | reverse complement strand
CCCCCTTCCCGCCTTGTCATTCTCTCTAGCACTGAGCACCGCCCGCCTGCCCAACACCGAACTCATTCTATGTGGGTTTGTGTCTCTGTGCCCACTAGAATGTAAGCTCCCTGAGAGCAGGAACTGAGCGTTGTCCACAGCTACATCCCCAGACTCTAGCACAGTGCTTGGCACTGGGAGCATTTGTGGAATGAATGAATGACTGAAAGCATTTCAGACCCAGGTCTCCCTGTCACTAGTCAAGCAACCTGGGGCAAGTCAGTGGCTTCTCTGCGCTCAATTTCCTGACCTGTGAAATGACAATTATGATCCCCATCCTGAAGGTCTGGCATGAAACATCAATTAGCAAGGGTTTTTACAAGCCAACTCTGGGTCAGAGAGTAAGGTCAGAAGTACAGAGATGACATCTCCTCCCCATGTCTCCTTGTTCACTTTTACAGACTTCACTGGTGTTGACGTGTTAGGAAAGGGGGCACCCGCCCACCCAGATGGTTTGCCCTGGGTCCTGAACTCCTCTGGGGCCCCGGGCCCAGCCTTACTCCACAACCAGAGGGTTTCCTTACCAGCTGGCTACCCAGGTCCCATCCGCAGATCCCTTCCCACTCCAGGGGGAAGGACATTCCCAGAAGGAAGGTGACAGCTATACCTGTTCACTCCTGTGTCCCTCAAGGCCAGCCTGCAACAGCACACTACAGAAACCCAGGGCATAACTGTGGTTGAGTTTGAGGGCTTATCCCAACTGCAAGCTTTCACAAGGAGCCTCCCCAGAGAGACTGCCAACCTCTCACCTAGCCCAGAGCCCTACTCTCAAACAAGGCTTAACACACACTTTCTGCAGAGGTCCCCAGGTGAGCACCTAGCTCTGGCCCCTCCTGTATTCTGCAGCTCTGCAGCCTCATCCACGGACGTGGTCTGCATTACCCTCAATTTCATGGCCTTCTGAGTCTCAGGGTGGGCTCAGTAAATATCTACTGCTTTGAACAATAGCATGA
>NW_007769167.1:0-4409 GCF_000696425.1 Galeopterus variegatus | reverse complement strand
ATGGCCTTCTGAGTCTCAGGGTGGGCTCAGTAAATATCTACTGCTTTGAACAATAGCATGAGGAGTTCACAAATCAAATCAGACTAGGTCTCTGACCTTTAGAGCTCGAAATCTAGTGGGAGAGACAGGCCCATAAATAAGGAAGCACAATGCTGAGTGACTAGGAGAAGCATGGTGCCATCGGGGGCATTGGACCCTGTCTGATGAGCCCAGGGGGGGCTTCCTGGAGGTGGCATGTGCACGAGGATCCTTAGAGGGTGAGGAGGAGTTTCCCAGGTCAGGAGAGTGGGGAACGGGAGGCAATCCAGAGAGAGGAAAAATATTAGTAAAGGCAAGGAGGCAAGAGAGCGTGTGTGTGTGTGTGTGTGTGTGTCTGTGTGTGTGTGTGTGTCTGTGTCTGTGTGTTTGTGTCTGTGTGTGTGTGTGTGTGTGTCTGTGTCTGTGTGTCCATCCCACAGTGCAATAGTGCAGAGCGTGAATGACAGACAGATCATTGGGCTTGAATCCTTCCTGCACCACGTCCAAGCAAAATGCTCTTAAGCAGGTTACTTAACCTCTCTGTGCCTAGATTCCCTATGTGCAAAGTGAAAGTAATAATAGTACTTATCATGTAATCAGAATTAAATAACGTAGTACCTGAAAAGCATTTAGAGTAGTGCCTGGCACTTAGTAAGAACTTAGTGAACCTTCACTATTAATTTCGTCAATTCCATTTGAAGAACTGGGAAAGGCACCGTTTCTTCCTTTTTCCATAGACCTCCACTCTCCCCTCTGTGCTGTGAGCCTGGCTGCCAACAGGGTTGCAGCTGGCACCCAGCACCTCCCGCACCAGGGCTCTGGAGGCTAGGACCCACTGCTGTGGAGACTGTGAGAATTTCCCCAGGGCCCTCCCTGGGGCCAGGCCTCTTTCAGGCCCTGCTCCTTCCTCTACCCCTGGACCCAACATAGGACTTCACCTGAGACACACGTATAGCTGAGGACAAAAGGGGCCTGGCAGCTCCCCACCCGTTCACACGAGCCTCGACTGCACTCAGAAGGAGAGAATTTCAACCCACCTTCCAGCCCTGAGGCCAAGGCCCTGGCCAAAGTTAATGCAGGATGACCGGCCATTCAGCCTCACTGGGCTTAACTCGGGGCAAGACTCCCTTATCCATGAGTCTGAGCCCCAAACCTCAGCCTGCCCCTTCATCCACATTTGCTAGGCTCCATCTCCCTGCGTCCCCAGATAACACTGTCCCCAAGTGTGAGTCTCATGGCCTTAAGCAAGTCATGGGACCTTCCTGCCCCCCTTTGACCTGCCATCCGCACTCAGGAGGGGCTTTGGCCTATTTGGGGAAAAAGCACTGTAATAGTAGCAGGAAGAGCCGTGGTGGTTACACCAAGCCCGCAGCTCATATGAACTGGGCTCCCCGCCAAGCAAATTCCCTGGCAGGAACCAGAAACCTAATAATATCAACTCTCATTCCTGAGGCACCTTTAATTTTTCAAAACACATTTTGCATCAATTATTCGATCCTCAGAATAAACTTGTGAAATACTACTATCCTCGCTGGCAGAAGTGAAAGATGCTGCAAAGACGAAAGCAACCTGCCCAAAGCCGCACGACTTGCCTGAGCTCTGCCCGGGGGTCTTCCCATTGCTCGGCCCCTTCTCGCTCCCCAGGGCAGCAAGGGAGGGGGTCCGGCCCATGTACTTATTCCACCAACGCTGAATGCCTTTCTGGGTCTGGCCTTACATTAGGTGCTAGTGATAAAGCAGTGAACAAGACAGGCAACCCTCCCTGCCCTCTTGGAGTTTACAGTCTAGTGGGGAGGCAAATAATCCACTTGCAGACAAACGAATTCAGTAACCACAGAGGCAGAGCAGTGCAGTGAAGGGAAGATGCCGAAGGGGAATGGGAGAGGGTGGGGGGACCACAGACAGGGTGGTTGGGAAAGGCCTCACTGGGGAGACGACCTGGAGGACAAGCAGCGGCAGCCTTGGAAAGAGCATTCCGGGTAAGAGCCTGACGTATTCCAGGATGGCCAGTGGGCTCAGGGGAGAAGGGCACAAGGCCACATCGGAAGCAAGGACAGAGGACAGACTTTGTAGGCCGTGATAGGAGCTGGGAGTTTATTCCAAGAACAAGGTGAAGCCCTTGAAGGATATTAAGCAAGAGTGAGATGTAATCCGATCTGTACATTTTAGAAGGATGTTTCAGGCTGTTCTGTGGAGAATGGACCACAAGGGAGCAGGTGCAGAGGCAGGAGAGCAACAAGAAAGCCCTGGCGATGGCCTGCAAGAGGGCGGGGGCCTGGACCAGGGTGGCAGCAGACCTGGGGATGAGGGAGGGGCACAGGCTGATGAACCGGACGTGGGACTGAGGATCAGGCAGGAGTCAGAACGTCAGCTGAGGCTCACCTGTGAGGAAGTCGCGGACCTGCTGGATGAGGAGCCGCGTGCGTCTGACGTCTTCCTCCATCTGTGAGCGGCTGGTGCTCACCTGGGTCTCCAGGCGCTGGGCATCTGACTGCACCTGCAAGGCAGCTTCCTCGGCTGCCCTGATCTGTTGATACACACCAGAGGTCAGAAGGGCCTTATGCCCGAGGGACCCTCTCGGCAGCCTCCAAGGATTCTGTGGGTTATACTCTACCCAAGACCTACCTAGGAGACATTTGTAACCAACCTGGTTTGGCCCCAGAAGAAATGATGTGGATGTTGTGTAAAAAAAAAAAAATAGCCCAAAACATTGTCTGCAAACTCTATCTCAAACTTGCTGTGGGTCGCTGAGCAAGTCACCTAACATGACTGGCCATGAAGTGGGAACTCTGAGTGGCCTGGGGGCTCCTTTCTGTCCACCTCCCCCCTCCCTGTGCTCACCCCACCTCCCCCACACCTACCATCTGCCTGGTCTGCTGGAGCTGGGAGTTGAAGCCCCGCAGCTGCTCAGCCACCTGCCCCGCCGTCTGGAAGGACCCACCAGCCCTAGGGAGGATGCCCCTGCAGTGGGAGCCACAGGCTGTCCTGTTGTCTTGGGGACACAGCTCACCAGGGCACGCTCCTGGGGTACAGGCCGTCTGCCGGGAGCCACCACAGAGCTGTGGAGAGATGGGGGTGTCAGAGAGGCTACCCCAGGCTCCTCAACAACCACTCCCATCCCACACCCAGCAAGCAACCAGGCATCTCCATGACAACCAGGCACCAGAAACTTGTTTCCTTGGCAACTGCTGAGCACACGGTAAGGGGCACAGGGTCGGGATGGGTGGTGGAGAGGGGCAGACTCTCACTGGGGCAGGTTTGTCCTAATGGGCACCGGGTGGCAGCACTTGGTCTGTGACAAGCTGGGACAGGGGCTCCCGGAGGGGGGCTCCCATGCCACGAGTCACCTTGTTGATGGTGGGTGTCAGGTCAGGCAAGGAAGCCATCTCCAGCCTCAGAGCCGCGAGCTGGGGGCCGCTGGCTCCTTCTGCGCCCCCTGCCTGCCTCTCCAGCCCCTCTGCCTCTCTCCGGCTGTCCCTGAGCTGAAGCAGCAAGCGGGAGCTGTCGGAGACCTGCCGAGCAGCCTGGGCCGACCGCTCACGGGCTGCGGACAGGACGCGGAAGGCTCCTGTGGGCAGAGGAGCGGGGAGTGAGCTGCTCCTGGACCCGGAGGCCTGGAGGTGCAGGAGGAGCGGGAGGGGGGGGCCGTGGCGTGCCCGTGGCCATGGCAGTGCGGGCTGAGTCCCCCCTCCTCACCTGAAGGATCTGCACTGCTTATTTTTTCAAACTGCTCCCTCTTGTTCTGATACATAACAAGGAGGCGATTGAAGCCTCTGTTCAGACTCTCCAGGTCTCCTGGGAGGGATGCCGTCTCCTCCTCTAGGATCAGATCTGGCTGCAGGCCCTGGAGAGTCCGCCTGAAATGAGAAAGGAGCTTTCACTAACATACAGGAGCGGTTGGCCTCCCCAGAGCCAGCCACCCCCTCAGTTACTGAGTCAGGAATAACAGAGGCCTTCGGCGAAGGCAACAGAACAGAGAATCCGCAGGCTGAAGGGGCCTGCTGCACAGAGGTCAGGAGGGCAGGCGCAACCTCCCGCCACCCTCTTGCAGGCAGGGCCATAAAACACTCTGCTTCCTTGCTGTCCGTGACCCTAACATTCCTGGTCCTCCTCCCCTCCCACACTCTCCCCTTGCTCCTGGCCTCCACAAGGGACACTACCCTGACCCCCCACTCCTCAGCTCTCCACAGGCTGTCGTCACCACCACCTGCACAGCGTGGCTCCCAAATCTCTCTTCTGCACTCCACACCCCGCGCTGAGCTCCAGACCCCATGCCACAGCCACCGGTCAGCCCACCTGAAGGGGGCTCAGGATTCACCCACCCAGGCCCACGGTCACTGAGCTCTCAGAGATTCCTCTCTCCCCATGCCCTTTGCAGCTCCAACAACCCC
>NW_007769166.1:5707-6081 GCF_000696425.1 Galeopterus variegatus | reverse complement strand
TTTAGCATGCTTGATAATATGTGAATGTTTTGTTAGAAAAAAGTAGTGTGGGGAAAATAGGATAATTTAGTCAGGCTCCCTCAGCTCAGGTCTGGTTGTGAGTCGAGCAGCACATTTCTTATAAATAAGTTGTGTGTGGGTGGAGTTAGTGTGCATTACACCAATGTATCTTTTTAGTTTTGTTGCTATTGTGTGTGCTTCAGTTTGTGAAGCAGAACTGGCCAGCATAACTCACATCTAAAAATGGAGCATGTTTACTCTGCTGACAGCTGCTCAGTTTTTCTTTGGACTTTGCCAGTAGCAATTGAGTTTCTTTCTCTTTGTACTGCCTAGCTCCTAGACATGTGTGTGCTGAATAAAGACTATTCCTTCTT
>NW_007769166.1:0-253 GCF_000696425.1 Galeopterus variegatus | reverse complement strand
GATGCAAGTGAGCCAAAAGTCAGATGTTGAGACACTTTTTAGTATTTTCTGTTATGCTGTTTACCAGACTGTGTATTCTCCAGAATCAAGGCTCTTTTTTCATCCTTTATTATCAGCACACTAAACAGTAGCACTGTATTTCTATATAACAGTAATTTATTTTCACTTGTGGCAGAGGGACCCTAAGTCCCAAGTGTGAACCATATAGTAGTTAATAGAAGAGAACACTGTAAAATTCTATTAAGAAAAGATA
>NW_007769165.1:5081-6081 GCF_000696425.1 Galeopterus variegatus | reverse complement strand
AGAGGAGGGGCTACTCATAATTTCTTAGGACACAGAGCACAAGCCAGGACTATCCTTAGCAAACTGGAATATATAGACAGACTATTCTTAAAGGCAATTTGTATAGGTGATGATAAATATCCCAAAGACTGCAGACTTTTTCTCATTGCTAAAAACTTGAGCAAAGTTTTTTCCTCTCAAAATTTACTGCATTGGTCCTTTTCAATAAATATTCCTCTTTTAAAGGTTCAAACAATTTTTTAAAGGTCTAACTTTTACTTTTGACTTACTTGTTAAACTTGGTTTGTCCTTCCTGAAATCACTAAACTTAAAGCCCATGATGACTGGCAGTAAAATTCAATGTGGTTTTCCTTTTCCTTCTTCTACAATGAAAACTATTTCCAGTTTAATTATTCTTCATATGGTAATTAACTAATAGGAGGAAATATCACTCCCTGACCAGACCATAAACATTCTATAATATCATGCTCAATTACTTTCCTAAGAAGCTACACAACTGGCATATTCCATATTTTGAAAGCTGTTAGCATGTACTCAGTACATGATGACAGAACCCACTCTGTGCGAGCCCTGAAGGAAATAGACCAAGATAAAATATCCAGCCAGTAACCCCAACATACTCGTAATCTTTTCAGAGTTCAAGACATGGTTACAAGAACAAGGACAACAGCAATAACAAAGCAATAAGAAACAAATAAATGACAACAAAGATAATAAACACGAGAAAGGAGTTCACTGTAGGTTGGGGTGGTCATAGAGATGACGACCAGCAGTTGGTCTTAAACAATTCTAAGAATCCAAATAGAGACTTTCTTTTTAAAGGATGCTTAAAGGTTAACAGCATAAAAACCACATTTTAGAGTGTCAGTAAAATGTGGTCATAAAATCCAGAGGCAGGGTTTTTGAAGTCTCCCGGGCTGATGTCCTGCATGGTAGAGAACATGCCTTGCAGCAAAGCAGATGCACTTGAATATTGCCCTGGGAAGAGGACTGCTCCAAA
>NW_007769165.1:0-257 GCF_000696425.1 Galeopterus variegatus | reverse complement strand
AAGCAGACCAATATATGATAAGTGGTTCGAAACTAGAAAATTATACAACTATCTAATCTTGTAATAACTCCTTTTTATCAAGTTGGTTTGAGTGGATTCTATTTTATGAAAGCAACCATCTTGACTAAGACATTAAATTTGTACAGGGACCATAAAATTTATTATACCATTTGTGACATGTTGCATGTGAAATGGAAGAGGAGGGGCTACTCATAATTTCTTAGGACACAGAGCACAAGCCAGGACTATCCTTAGCA
>NW_007769164.1:5829-6081 GCF_000696425.1 Galeopterus variegatus | reverse complement strand
TTTTGGTGAAAATCCGTATGGAGGCCTGTCCACTCAGCACGCGATCCCACCAATGGGGCCATTGACTTTTAGTTCCAATCTTTTCCCATCTCCAGCAAATACCCTGCCTGGCCAAGCTCTGAGAGAAAATGACCATCATACACTTATATATACTCTGCAGTTGACAAAGATTATTAAGACACGGTTATTAGTTAGTCCCATTTTTCAGATGCTGAAACCTGGGCACAGTTATCCAAGGTCACAGCTGGCAAG
>NW_007769164.1:0-464 GCF_000696425.1 Galeopterus variegatus | reverse complement strand
TCAACAAATCCCCAAAAGCAGAAATCTTAGTGGCCACCTTTGCTGCCCGTACTGCACTAAAATTTGAAACTAGCTGTAAAGGAAGAAAAAACACTTTGGAAATGGTGGTAAAAATATCCTTTTAATTTGTTCCATGTTATTTATGATTATTGTTTAGAAATGAATGAGAAGCCATGTACATAGGTCGTAGCAAAGACGTAGTGAGGGGCAATTTTACGAGGTAGTGAGCGGAGATGGGAAGTGTAGAGGCAACAGAACTTGGGGATGGAGTACAGTGTCCCCACCCACCGTCACAGCCTGGGGTCCAGCCTGGCTTTGCCTGAGCAAGACCTTGCCTGTGATGTTCACTACGGAATCCCAGTGCCTAGCACAGACCCACACCCAAGCCGGGTGATTAATATACTTTTGGTGAAAATCCGTATGGAGGCCTGTCCACTCAGCACGCGATCCCACCAATGGGGCCA
>NW_007769163.1:5873-6081 GCF_000696425.1 Galeopterus variegatus | reverse complement strand
TATGAAAACAACTAAATTTATTTTAGAACTGAAATTATATACAACTTTTTTTTAAAACTCTTAGCACCAGAAGTATGCCAACTATTTAAATACAATTAGAATCTATTTTCCAGGAAAAGGACACATTTTCCAAAATGAGCATAGGACTTTAAGATCTTGAGTTTGAGTCTAAGGCACGTAAAGGATGTCCCTCATCTGAGACATAGTT
>NW_007769163.1:2066-3071 GCF_000696425.1 Galeopterus variegatus | reverse complement strand
TACAGGTGCTATCTTGGGAGGCCCTTGCTTCCTGTCCCATCTGGAACAATTTGGTTACTGCATCCTCTAACCTCCACGCTGCCCCTGCCCTGTGCACCGTGCTCTGCAGGCACTAGTGGAGGGTCCAGAGAGCCTTTTCACACTCCCATCGTGTCTTCCCAACCATGCCCATCCCAAGGTTTGCAGGGCCCTTGGTCATAGGCTAGCACAGCCCTTGTCTGCTCTCGGTCCTGACCGTTCTCTGTTCTAACGCTGGGCTCTTCTCTTTGCCTTCCCGTCAAGTTCTCGCCATGCACGAGAATGTGCTCAAGTGCCCCACACCAGGCTGTACGGGGTGCGGGCACGTGAACAGCAACAGGAACTCTCACCAATGGTAAGCCGGTGCTGCAGGCTCCATGCTGCAGCCTGTCCTCCCTCGCACCCTCCTCCTGACCAAGGGACACACGGCCCTCAGCACATAGTCCTAGAGGGCACAGAGGGCCGCCGCGTGGGGCATGGGAGTGCCAGAAGCTCAAGTGCCTTCTTTTGCAGAGTGGATATTTTTAGTGGACTCACCCACCCTGTCATAGCGAGCACGGTCCTTGCTACATTTCAAAGGTGGGAACCGTGACCATTTGCAATGACTGGAAGCAATGAGGCACAGGCCCCCTTGTCCTCTGGTGTGCAGAAGGGGCTTTCCTGCTAATGTGTCATGCAGGACGATGACCAGATGCAGTAGGACCTTGCAGTATGGGCTTTAACTTGGCTGCCCTTGAAATTCTGCTGAAAGCCTAGTTCCTCAGCTTGGACATCATCAAAACACAAGCACATGTCCTGAAGTGCTGGTGAGGGAGCACTTGGGATGACAGTGAGCTGGGGAAAGGGACTTTCTCTGCACTGTTGCTGGAACTAAACATGCTCATAATCACACTTTTGTTTGTGACAAATTACAGTTCTCTATTCAGACTTTATAAGAGATACTTAGTCACTAATAATATTCAGTTTATATGAGATTCCTATTTTTTA
>NW_007769163.1:0-1170 GCF_000696425.1 Galeopterus variegatus | reverse complement strand
TCCCAACCATGCCCTTCCCAAGGTTTGCAGGGCCCTAGGTCATAGGCTAGCACAGCCCTTGTCTGCTCTCGGTCCTGACCCGTTCTCTGTTCTAACGCCGGGCTCTTCTCTTTGCCTTCCCGTCAAGTTCTCGCCATGCACGAGAATGTGCTCAAGTGCCCCACATCAGGCTGTATGGGGTGCGGGCACGTGAACAGCAACAGGAACTCTCACCAATGGTAAGCCGGTGCTGCAGGCTCCACGCTGCAGCCTGTCCTCCCTCGCACCTTCCTCCTGACCAGGGGACAGACGGCCCTCAGCACATAGTCCTAGAGGGCACAAAGGGCCGCCACGTGGGGCATGGTAGTGCCAGAAGCTCAAGTGCTTTCTTTTGCAGAGTGGATATTTTTAGTGGACTCACCCACCCTGTCATAGCGAGCACGATCCTTGCTACATTTCAAAGGTGGGAACCGTGACCATTTGCAATGACTGGAAGCAATGAGGCACAGGCCCCCTTGTCCTCTGGTGTGCAGAAGGGGCTTTCCTGCTAATGTGTCATGCAGGACGATGACCAGATGCAGTAGGACCTTGCAGTATGGGCTTTAACTTGGCTGCCCTTGAAATTCTGCTGAAAGCCTAGTTCCTCAGCTTGGACATCATCAAAACACAAGCACATGTCCTGAAGTGCTGGTGAGGGAGCACATGGGATGACAGTGAGCTGGGGAAAGGGACTTTCTATGCACTGTTGCTGGAACTAAACATTCTCAGAATCACACTTTTGTTTGTGACAAATTACAGTTCTCTTCTCTACTCAGACTTTATAAGAGATACTTAGTCACTCATAATATTCAGTTTATATGAGATTCCTATTTTTTATTTTCAGAAGTAGAAAAGTGATTCTGTTAAAATTTGTTTCATTCTATGGTTTCAGCTGTACAAGCTCATGTAAAATTTTATCAAAATGGAGGAAACGGGGATAAGTTTTGCCTTAAATTTTCTTACCTGGCTGGTAAACTTGGTTTCCAGTATTAAATTCATAATGAGGCAAATCACAACAGTGTCCTTCAGAGATTGTCTGGTGCTTCGGAGAAAGACGAAGGATACACCGACGGCACAGAGCGCCCTGCGTGCTGAACCATGTAGTTTTTAGGAGGACGGCTGCTCCACCAAACCTCGCCACAATCATGTATT
>NW_007769162.1:5596-6081 GCF_000696425.1 Galeopterus variegatus | reverse complement strand
TTAGAAATACCTGCAGGAAAGAGTAAAAGGGCCACCAGTGACTGTCAGAGGTGGGATGCAATAGCAAAAGCAATGAAAGAACCTTTACTCCAAAGTCTACTGTCTTTTGTGAGAATAGCTTTCTTCATATTATTTAAAGAAAAAAAAAAGTAAAACTCTATGTATATGTTTTCTAATGTCATTTTTGCAAGGAAAAGAGAAGAAAAGGTGTTAATTTTCACTTGAGAAACAGAAAATGTTATGTGTAGGGATGAAGATAGAAATTATAATTTTAGCAGCATGTCTTAATAGAAGGAGCAGAGACTATGATATCACATATTGCTGAGTTCACATCACAGCTCTGCGTTGGGCACGTTGCTTTCACTCTGAATTTATGTCCTCACTGGTAAAATGAACAGAACATCATGTACCACACAGGGAGAGGAGGTTATATGAAATAGTCAGAAAATGTAAAGTGCCTCTCACATTCTAAATATCTATAAAAA
>NW_007769162.1:3133-3477 GCF_000696425.1 Galeopterus variegatus | reverse complement strand
AAAATTTAAATTATGGTCACAGAAATGTAAATTAAGGGTCACAGTATATGTGACTTATAAACTCATATGGAGCTATGGTGAGAATAAATCAAAATAAGCAAGAGACATATGTGATTGCAAATTATTGGAAGCAGAGAAATTCCTCCTGAGCAAAGAAATTGGGCAAGCATAGAGAAGTTGGCAAGATGGCACAGAAGCAGAGAGAAACGGGGGAAAGAGACCTCCTGACATCACAGTCTCTGGCAAGACAAAGGAAGACGCTTGGACTTGACCTCCAGCCTCGTCCTCGAAGGGCTGACTGTTTTGTCCTCGGATATTTACAAACTTTTTTATTCTTTCAACAG
>NW_007769162.1:0-300 GCF_000696425.1 Galeopterus variegatus | reverse complement strand
TGTAACATTAAAGATAGAAACCAAGCTGAGAAAAAAGGAACAACACTAGAGGAAAGAAGGATAATGTGGGGCACAGAAGAAATTTTCAGAAAACCTGTAATTACTATTCTCAGAAACATTAAGGGACAATAATGGTTTTCACAACACAGGAGCCCAAAAGTAGGTTGGGATTTTAAGCTAGAAATGGCTCAGCTGGAAAGAGAGGAAGGCTATGGAAAAAGGAAAAGGGGAGGGCCTTATTAGAAATACCTGCAGGAAAGAGTAAAAGGGCCACCAGTGACTGTCAGAGGTGGGATGCAA
>NW_007769161.1:5879-6081 GCF_000696425.1 Galeopterus variegatus | reverse complement strand
GTAATCTTTGAGCCATTTCTCAACCAGAATACATCCGTACAACATTGATTTATAAAATACGTTTTTTAATTTTTCTCAATTATTTTAATTTTTTGGCATAATTTTTAAGTTAATTTTTGTGTTAGTACACAAACATACTGCTAGCTTTTTTTAAAATCACATTAATGACATCCATCCACTTTTAACTCTGAGTCTCTTTTTG